>NW_017670415.1:532542-634335 GCF_001879085.1 Nicotiana attenuata
TGTTGGCCCAAGTAAAGGTGAAGTTTTGAAGACTGACAAAGGAACTCAGACATGGACCAGGTCCATCTTGTGAAGCACAGTTATGATCAACTCAAATATGTGAGATGCACGTGAAGGAGATAAACCTAACTTATCAGAAGTGATATCTCCTGATCATGATCGAAAAGGTTGTATATTGGATAAAGAGAAAGACTCCTTATACAAAGAGAAACACGACTTAAGAAATGGATAGAGTTAGAGGATGAGACCAACTAGAACTCTTCCACCAAGGAAGAGTAGCATCTGTATTCTAGTAAATCTCTTTTTACTAACTCCATAAATATCAGTGTTGTTCTCTTTTACAGGTAACGCACATAAGCAGAAGTTAAACGTTAATTGAGAGCAAAATAGCAAAGCGATTTTGCAAGCAATTTATGTGTGATTCAAGCGTGCAATCCTGAAGCTACATGAACCAGATAGAAGAACCAGTTCCAAGTGTCTGTCTCTTATTCTAGTTCAATTGTAGTTGGTGATTTAATATTGTACCTTTCAGCTTTATCTAGAAGCAATTGTATTAGGTACTTAGAGTTTTCAAGTTAGAGTTAACTTGAAGTTGTCGCAACAGTTGAGGTTGTGTGCCACAACGGGATTAGAGTTAATCCTAGGTTTACAAAAGAGTTTTTTTGTAAATGCAGTTTTTGGCTCAGTGATTTTAGTGGAGAGTTTGGAAAATCCTACTAGAAAGTAGGTCGTGGTTTTTTCACCTTTTGAGCCAAGTTTTTTTCCACGTAAAAATCTCTGTGTTCTTTATTTTCTGTATTTATTGTTCCGCAACATTAGTAGTTGGAACACATAGAAAAATCAGGTCCTTCTATAATCAAGTTAAGCGAAAATTGGGTACCACACAAATCCCCCCCCCCCCCCCTGTGTGGTATTGAAGTATAAAACATCAAAGAGATATTGTGCAACTTAGCTATGGTGGGATCCAATGGGATTGACTTCACTATCTTCTAGTTGAGAGGACCAACCAAGTAGGGGTGGAAAACTTATGAGCACGGTAGACCAGTAGGGTCACTTCCTCTCACATGGACTTAGTTCTCTCAACTTTTCATAGAGAAGTACATCCTACTCACCAGGAAGGATGAGTTGTGCGTCCAATTTGAGCACTTACAGCAGGATCGCATGTTAGTCATAGAATAAGAGTCGAGGTTTACTGAGCTATCATATCATGCAGTAATTCTGATTCCCACCGAGTCTGAGAAGGTGAGGAGGTTCCTCGAAAGGCTTAACTATGGTATTAAGATTTCTATTGCTACAAAGGTAGAGACAGGGACCACATTCCATGACGCTGTTGAGATAGAGCATAGGATTAAGCACATCCAATGTCAGGTCAGAGAGGAGCGTGAGGCTAAGAGGCCCTATGGTGTTGGTAGATTCAGTAGTCCCTCGTCCGGAGGCAGGGATCACTATGGGAGAGGTTAGTTCAGTAGGCTAGATAATTAACCACCTCAACACATTCATGGCATTCCATTTCACTCATCATGCTATTCACTTCCAGTAAGAGTTCAGCTCACACCCATTCTACTCAGGGTTCTTCTGGTAGTTATTCGGATTATTAGTGGCATGCTCAGGCCCTGCAGTCTATTCCAGCTAGAAGTTATTTTGAGCGTGAAGATTTTGGGGCACATCAAAAAGTTTTGCTCTAGATTACGTAGTCTTTTTGAACTTCTAACTTTCACATGCGCTGCCGAAACTATCATATCACGTCCGATTGACCTCAAATTTGCACACAAGTCACAAATAACCCAATGGACCCACTCCAACTCACGGAAGCCCAATCCGAGCCCGATAATCACAAAGTCAACTCTCGGTCAAACTTCTAAATTTCCAACTTTTGCCATTTCAAGCCTAATTCAACTACGGACCTCCAAATCACTATCCGGACACGCTCCTAAGTCCAAAATCACTATTCGGACACGCTCCTAAGTCCAAAATCACCCAACGGAACTAACGGAACCATCAAAACTTTATTCTGTAGTCGTTTCTACATAACTCAACATCCGATCAACCTTTTCAACTTAAGCTTCCAACCTTGAGACTAAGTTTCTCAACTCATTCTGAAATCTCTCCGGACCCTAACCAACTACCCTGACAAGTCATAGCAACTATTAAGCATAAAATAAGCAGTAAATGGGGGAACGAGGCTACAACTCTCAAAACGATCGATCGGATTGTTACATACAGGTGAGATTATTCCTACCAATCAAAACAAGAAATTCCACCAGGACTCTCGGCTTTATGTATCAATGAGCAATCCAACAACAGTTTTATATATGGACTCTGGATCAACTCACCATATGGTACATATAATATAATCTAAACAACTTTACCTTTTTCAAAGGGACAGATCCAATTATAGTTGGTGATGGGAAATAACTCAAAATTACTCAGGTTAAGAATACTTGTACAAATTTATAATTAAATAATGTTCTAGTTATACCCAAGTTTAAGAAATATGTTGTTTGTAAGCAAGCTCGCAAGTGACAACGAATAGCTTTTGAAATTTTCTGATTTTGAGTTTGTTGTTAAGAACAACAAATCAAGGAACATACTGGCAAAAGTGAGTAGGAAAGGAACCTCCGGACTTTAGCTACAATACGTTCAAATAAAGTATCAAGTGAAGTTTGGCATCAAAGATTGGGACATTCTAGTTTTAGAACTATGCAGTTTTTGCATTCTAATAGATTAGTTAGATTTAGTTGTTGGAAAAAAAACTTTTCTGTTTGCACTGCATGTCAAATGGGAAAAAGTAGCAAGCATCCTTTTGAGAATTCAAATAAAATTGAGATCGAACCTCCTATCAAAATTCATTGTGATTAATAGGGTCTTCACACATTCCTTCCTCTCATGGCATAAGATATCACGTGATTTTTTTTGGAGGATCACACAAAATACACTTGATTTTATCCTTTAAAAAGAAATTCAGACTTCTTTATCATCTTTGTTAACTTTCAAAAATTGATCGAAAATAAATTTAATAGAAAGATCAAAAAATTTAGAGTGATGGAGGTGGAAAATTTAGTAGTCAAGTATTTATCAACCATCTTACCCTATGTGAATTTTAAAGACAAGTGTCATGTCCACACATGCCTGAGTAAAATAGAGTTGTCGAAAGAAAGCATAGACACATAGTTGAGACTGGTTTAACCCTATTATTCGATGCTAGTGTTCCTTTAAACTTATAGGTTGAAGCGTTTATGACAATAATACTTCTTATAAATAAATTTCCTACACCGGTTTTGAAGATGCAAATCTCCCATTCTGAAGTTATACAAAAAGAGGCTGGATTATAATGGTTTGAAAGTCTTTCGTTGTAGATGTTTTTTTATTTTAGAAGAATACGACAAAAAAAGTTTCAACCAAAGACTTTCCCTTGTGTCTTTATTATTATTGGGTATAGTACTTTACACAAAGGTATAGATGTTATCATCCGCAAATTAGAAAAGCCTATATATCAAGACATATTATGTTTGATGAATAGTGTCTACCTTAAGGGTTGCAAGTGGGCCGGGCCAAACGATCTGGTCCCGGTCTCGGACCGGTCCCAATTTAAACGAGTCAAACGGTCCCGGTCCTGGTGGTCTTTTTGTAGGAACCGGCCCTAGACCGGGCCCACGAATAAATGGTCCCGGGTTAAGTAGGTCGGTAGTGGGCCCAACGGTTACTTTTTTTTAAAACTTTTTTATAGAAATTAGAAAAAAAAAGATGGTAATAAAAATATCTAAGGCAATTCCTTGTAAATTATATTATATAATTGTGACCTAAATTTTTTAATTCAAATTTAAAGACAAAAAATAATTTAAAGAGATATTCAAAGCAATATGTTATAATTTTATTATAGCATTAAAAAAATATGGCAATATCTTTCTTATTCTTCCTCCCCTCTATGGAATGAGCACAACAAGGTGCTAATACCACCATTGAGAAGAAAAAAAACTAATCAAGATGTGCCAAAATACAAGTTACATAATACATACTAATTTTTGTTCATACAAGTTACATGGTATCTCTTACAAACTTCATAAATCCACTAAGGTCCGGAGGAATTTCCGTTGGTGGTAGCGGAAAAGAAGCTTGGTCATCACCGCTTCCGGGCAAAGCATAATCCTCCACAAGTTCAGCTAGCATTTCTCCATAAGCTTCGTCTACCTCGGGTGTGATTCAGCAAGTCCAAAACTTCTTCTTTCCGAACGGATCCAATCTCTGAAAAGTACTGATTTTTCCAAGCTCTCCTCATAGACGCTCTATAATCACCGAGTTGAAGTATTGCTTGACTAAAAGAGCTCTCCAATGCCATTTTTGAAGCTTGAATAGTTAAAATATCTTGGGCCATCCTTGAAAGAACCGAAAAGTATTTTTCATTGTCCTTCCACCATTCCAAAAGATAAAAGGAGCCGCCGGGATTCACTTCCTCAGTTCCCTCTGATAAATAAATTTCAAGCTCATTTAGTTGTGAAAAATCACTACTAGTTGAACCTTGAGAACCCCTAAACCCCGACCAAGCACTAAGTGCTCTTACTCCTGCAGTTCTTTTAGATGATTGATAATCAGAAGAAGAAGGAGTTGGAACATTTGGTCTAGCATGATCTAATGCAACTTGATAAGCATTATAAATAGCTTGAGCATTTATTCTAATTGAGGCTATTGCTTCCGGAAGTTTAGACAACTCCTTATCTTCAAGTGCTAAACCTTTATAAACAGTTTCATACCAAAATTGAGGACCTCCTAATTTCATAGTAGGATTTAACAAGGCAGCAACACCATAAATAGAAAAAATAGGGAAAAAGTATTTTTAAAACTCTCATAGAATCAATAGCCTGTTTATCAATTTCCCCTCCCCCTCCCCCCCCCCCCCCACCACCACCAACCCTGAAAAATGAGCAAACAAATTAGCAAGTTCTGCAATATAAACTAAACAGTTAAAATTAGTAGGATAACATTGCCCAGAAAATTCATTTGTAGTAATATGAAATTTTTCTAAAAAATCTACAAGCATTTTAACATTAGCCCAATCTGCATTTGCAAGGTGCTCATCAGCATCACTTACATAAGCATTAAACGTTGAGTTTATGGGATTTTTATATTCATACGCAACAACTAAACTATCATAAATGTAATTCCATCTAGTTGGACAAGGTTTAGGAATTCTTTCTCTTAGTCCACAATCATCACATCTTTTTAAATATTCTCTAAGTCTACTTCTACGGTTTGAATAAAAAAGCCAGTTAAAAGCCATTTTAACCTTTTCAATTTTAATATTTAAAATTCTCATACCATCACCCACAATTAAATGATAAATATGACAAATACATCTAACATGAAAAATGTTACTAAATGCACGACTTAGTGTAGTGGTAAGCAAGGTTGCATCATTTGTGTTACTAGTAGCATTATCCATTGAAACTGATATTATTTTATCACGAATGCAAAAATATCTACAAATATCCGTAACTGTGCTAGCAATAAACTGCCCTGTGTGACGTGAATTAATTATTCTATAAGCAATAATGCGCTTTTGCATTATCCAATCCTCATCAATCCAATGACTGGTAACAGTAAGGTAATCACAGTCGTTACCACTTCTACCAATATCAGTTGTAATAGCAACACGACAATTTATATGAGTAAATATATAGCGCAAATATTGTTCATATTCATGTTTATATTTATAAATATCGCTCTTTACGGTTGTGCGGAAAAAACCTTTATAAGTAGGATTAAAAAAATTTCTAATATAATGCACAAAGTGAGGGTCAGAAGGAAAACTATAGGTAAGCACATAACAGTAACCATTTTTGCCAATTCTTCCCGATCTTTTTTTGGATCATAATATAAAATACCACCAGTAACAGTGTTAATTCCTGGTCGAAATTGATTTGACCCGGTACTAGGGTCAGCCTGACTAGGAGTAAGTCCACTTGTCCCCTCGGCCAAAGTGTTGGCACGAAGATATTTGACTCTATCTTGAGGGTGTATCAATATGTGTCTAGCCAAAGTTCTCCTCCCCCCAACCCCCAACCTCCAACATATTTAAAAGCTAACTCCTTGCCACAAGTTTTACACTTAGCCTTATTTTGTGGAATTAGTTGAGTAAAAAATGGCCAAACAATAGATGTTTCTGTCCGTTTGGTACGTTGTCTAGAAAAAGTAAGGGCAGTAACAGGAGTATCAGACGGGGCATCATTTGGATTATCACTAGTTGGGTTAACTTCAGAAGCAGGACTAATGGGTGTGTCGTCATCCAGTTGAGTTTCATCAAAATATATTTCCTCCTCATCATTTTTATCAATAGTTGGATTAGAATAAAGAACATTCATTAATTTATGGTTTAATTGTTCACCAGCTCCAATATTATGACAAAATTGACTCTCAGTAAATTGTAATAAACTATTATCGCTATCAAGAATAGCAAGTGTAGGACGGATATGGGTTTTAGGTCACGGAGCCGGGGGCAGTGGAGGAGGAACAGATTGGCCACTAGATTCACCACTCTTGGATTTTTCCTTATTTTTACCAAAAATGTTTTCTAAGAAATCCATCGTAATTAATCAAATAATAAAAAATAAATAAAACAAACAAAACTATAATAATAAAAATTATGAGTTGGAACGAGTTTACTGAATTGACGAACAACTTGTTGAAAATTTATTATCATTGAAGACTTGAAGACTTCAATTCACCAACTTCACAAGTTTTTCACAATTGTGACAATAAAGTAAGCGATAGTAGCAATTATAGAAGAAAATTAGAGAGAGATTGATGATTTTGTGAGAAAAATAAAAGAATGAGGGGGTATTTATAGTTGAAAATAGGGAAAAAGTGTAATTATAAAAAGTTTGGGGCTAAAACAAAGTTGGGGGATTAAACTATTTTGTAAATAGCTAGCGGCTATTTTGGCAGACCAAACGGCTAGTTTTTAAATACTCAAACGGGTTTTTTTAAACATTTCTGACCGTTGGGACAGTTTGGGACCGTTTGGGCCCGCCAAGGACCGGTCCGGTCTCGGACCTAAATGGTCCCGGGCCTAGCGGTCCTAAAGTGAAGAACCGGCCCAGAAGACTGGACCAGGCCCACATAGCCGGTTCTAACCAGTTTAGGCCTGTTTAGGCCAAGAAGCCCACATGGTCCGCGGTCCCGGATCGGTCCCGATCCTGGGCCGGCCCACATGCCACCCTTAGTCTACCTTATGCCTGCAATGCCACAACACAGGTTGTTACAGATCATTCTTACTAAATGTATACGTACAAAGAGTTTATTGAACCAAAGAGTGTTGGTGAACAATCTAACAATCCCATGGAAATTCCCTTATCGTCTAATCTAGAGGCCAACACTGGCATGCTGTAACGACTCGACAGGTCATTTTGAGCATTCGCACTTCGCTCGTCAGTTCTTGGACATGAATAGCCCCGTATAATGTATTAAGACTTATGTGAATCGTTGGTTTTGGTTTTCAGGTTAATCGAAACAGATATGGAAGAATGATTCTCAGCTTGAAGCTTTAAATTTTAAAGGTTTGACCAAGTTTTGACTTTTTAGTATTCGATCTTGGATTTGGATTTTTATGATTTGGTTAGCTCCATTAGGTGATTTTGGACTTGGGAGCGCGTCCAAAATGTGATTTGGAGGTCCGTGGTAGAATTAGGCTTGAATTGGCAAAACTGGAAATTTGGCGTCTCTCGGTCGGCAGTGGAAAATTTGATATCGGGGTCGGAATGGAATTCTGAAAGTTGGAATAGATCCGTAGTATCATTTTTAATGTGTGTGCAAAATTTCAGGACATACGGAGGTGATTTGGTAGGTTTCGACATCGTTTGCGGAATTCGGAAGTTTAGTAGTTCTTAGGCTTGAATCCGAGGGTGATTTGTTGTTTTGATGTTGTTTTTGGTGTTCCGAAGGTTCGACTAAGTTTAAATGTTGATATATGGCTTATTGGTATTTTTGGTAGAGGTCACGAGGACCTCGGGTTGATTTCGGGCGGTTGACGGATCAAGGATGGAAGTTGGAGGAATGCTGAAGATTTGTTCTCAACTGTCATAACCGCACCTGCGGAGTGGGGACCGCAGGTGCGGGCCCGCAGAAGCGGAAGGGCAGCCACAGAAGCGGCCAGAGTAGAGAAGGGCTGAAGCCCAGGTGCGCATATGGGACCGCACCTGCGAGACCGCAGATGCGAGAATTTGACCGCAGAAGCGGGTTCTGAGCTTTAAGTGAAAACCGCACCTGTGATGGTTTTCCGCAGGTGCGGCGACGCAGAAGTGACATAAGGACCGCAGATGCGAAAAGTGCTGGGCAGAATGTATAAAAGGGTGACTTCGCGAAATTTGGGTTATTTTCCACCATTCTTGTTCGGACTTGGAGCTTTTTGGAGGGTTTTGAAGAGTGAATCAAGGGGGTTTTTGTGGAGGTAAGCTACTTGAACTCGATACCCGTGATTATGGTAATTTTCAGTTGTTTAAGCATGTAATTAAAAGAAATTAGGGATGAAATTGAGGGATTAGGGCTTGGAAAGTAGAGAGTTTGATTTAAGGATTTGAGGCACCATTTGAGGTCGGATTTTGATGAATTTGGTATGTATAGACTCGTGAATTAAAGAGCTTCTAGTTTTGTGATTTTTTGTCGGATTCCGAGAAGTGGGCCTGGGGGGCGGGTTTGGGTGAATTTCGGGATTTTGGTCAAAATTGATAATTTTTCGTATGGAATTGGTTCCTTGGCCTATATTGATTGCATTGTTTTTCTTTTGGTCAGACACGAGACATTTGGAGGCCTATTCCAGAGGCAAGGGCTTCCCGGAGTAGGGATTTGACCGGTTTGAGATAAGTAATAATTTTAAATCTAGTCCTGATGGTATGAAACCCGGATTTCACATCGCTTTACTATTTTGAGATGACGCACATGCTAGGTAACGGGCGTGTGGGTGTGCACTGTAATGACCCAATCGGTCATTTTTAGAATTTAAGCCCCGATCCCCTATTTACTGCTTTCCCCGTGTTTATTTCTGCTATTTTAAATTTGCTAGGATGGTCGGTTTTGAAGTTCGGAGAGTTTTGGGACACTTAGTCCCTAAATGAGAGCTTAAGTATTGGACAGTTGACCGTAGTCGGAACAGTGTGAAAACAGCCTCGGAATGGAAATCTGATGGTTCCATTAGCTCCGTTGGGTGATTTCGGATTTAGGGGCGTGGTCGGATTGTGTTTTGGAGGTCCGTAGCTAATTTAGGCTTGAAATGCCGAAAGTTAGATTTTTGAAGTTTCCGGTTCAGTAGTGAAATTTTGATCCGAGGGTCGGAACGGAATTCCGAAAGTTGGAGTAGCTTCGTAGTGTTGAATGTGGCGTGTGTGCAAAATTTCAGGTCATTCGGACGAGATTTGATAGACTTTTTGATTGAAAGCGTATTTTGGGAAATTTGGAGTTCTTAGGTTTGAATCCATGGTTAATTTGAGGTTTCGATGTTGTTTTTGGTGTTTTAGGGATTGATACAAGTTTGGACAGTGGTATTAGACTTGTTGGTGCCTTTGGTTGAGCTCCCGGGGCCTCGGTATGATTTCGGATGGTTGTCAGGGAGTTTGAGTGGTGTGTGCAGCTGCTGAACTTTGCTGCTTCTGGTATTTCCGCACCTGCGGCTTGGGGACCGCAGGTGCGATGCTGCACGTGCGGAAGAGGAGCCGCAGAAGCGAAAAATGGGGAACATCATCAGGAATCGCAGATGCGGTATATTTTTCGAAGAAGCGGTACCGCACCTGCGGGTGAGGGGCCGCAGATGCGGAATCTGGGCGATTAAGTGATGGGTCGCAGGTGCGACTTTTGGTCCGCAAATGTGGGACCGCAGGAGCGGTCCCAAGTCCTCAGATGCGGAAACTGCTGGACAGTAGATTTAAAAGGGGTTCCGCGACCTTGGGGTTATTTCCACCATTTTTATCTCGGCTTAGGAGCTTTTTGGGCGATTTGAAGGAGGGGTTTCAAGGGAACTTCAGTGAGGTAAGGAATTTGGACTTAATACTCGTTCCTATGTCATTATTCATGGATTAGAGCTAGAAATTATAGAAATTTAGGGTGAAAATTTGAGAAACTAGGGCTTAGTATTGGAGACCTTTGATTGAGGATTTGATGGACCAATTGAGGTCCGATTTTGGTAATTTTGGTATGAATTAACTCGTGTGAGTGTGAGGATTCTGGAAATATAAATTTCACCCGATTCCGAGACGTGGGCCCGAGGGGCATTTTTGTCATTTTACCTAATTTCGCGTATTAGCTTAGAATTTAAATTGTAGAATCAGTTACTTGAAGTGTTATTTACATTATGAAATTTAATTGTATAGATTTGGGCCATTTGGAGTCGGATACTCGTGGCAAGAACATGGTTTCGGGTTAACATTTGAGCAAGTTCGAGGTAAGTGGCTTGTCTAACTTTGTGTGGGGGACCTTTCCCCTTAGGATTGATATTATGATAATTGAAATGCCTTGTACGCGAGGTGACGAGCGCGTACTTGTGCTAATTGTTGGAAATCCGGTTTTTCATTAAAAATAGCCTTGAATTGTGTTCTTCCTTTTCTCGCTTACACTGTTTGGAAATTAAGCCTGCTGTTAGCCTAGAGAAGCATGTCTACTTGACTAAATTGATATACTTGCCTTAACTGCCTTATTTGTATTACGTGAAACATGCTAGGTTAGGATTACCTGCTTCACCTTGATATGAAATTGATTGAATTGAGTTCTTGTTGCTGTTGTGTATTACTTTGGGACTACGGGACGGTATCGCAGGAGCTCCCCTGTATGTTTACTTTGGGACTACGAATTGCATTCAGGGAGATCCCCCTGCACTTTCACATTGGAACTACGGGATTGCACCCGGCAGATTCCCGCGCATTTACGAGTTGGACTACGGGACTGCACCCGGGAGATCCGCTGGATATGATATTTATATTTGGGGGCTACAGGACGGTATCCTGGGAGATCCACGGTTGTTATCTTGGAGCTGAGCTGTATTCACTTTCTATGTTTTACTTGCCTCTGTAATAGTTGTTGTTGTCCTTCATATCCTGTGTTACTTATTTACACTGTTTATTTCACACAGTTTAACCTTATATCTTATTTAACCTCAGTAGGGCCCTGACCTTCCTCGTCACTACTCGACCGAGGTTAGGCTTGGCACTTACTGAGTACCGTTGTGGTTTACTCATGCCCTTCCTACGCATGTTTTTCATGTGCAGATCCAGGTACTTCGACTCAGTCCTACCACCCCTGAGGCGAGGCGACTGCTATAGTGACTTTGAGGTATATCTGTCGCGTCCGCAGACCGAGTAGTCTCTTTCTATTCTTGCTGTTTAGTATTAGCCCTTCTGTATTTCAGTTCTTGTTAGACATTCTGGAATTAGAACTATGTAGTACCTCTTAGCTTGTGATTCATGGGTTTCTGGGTCTTAGATTTATTTATTGGTTTTGAGAACTTAATATTGTGTATGCCGAGCGGCATATTTAGAAGTTGTTTATTAACTTACTCATGTTTTAAATTTGTTGTATTTTTTTCCGTAAATTGGTTTTTCTTCCGCAATGTAGGCTTACCTTGTCGTAGAGACCAGGTGTCATCACGATGGTTCACGGAGGGCGAACCGGGGTCGTGACAAGTTGGTATCAGAGCTCTAGGTTCATAGGAGTTATGAATCACAAGTCGGTTTATTAGAGTCTCGCTGATCGGTACGGAGACGTCTGTACTTATCTATGAGAGGCTATGTAACTCTTAGGAAAATTTCGTTTCGTTTGATTTCCTTGTCGTGCAAGATTTTTGATATCACAATTCTAAACTTTTGTCTTCTATTCTGTCACAGATGGTGAGGACACGTGCTACTCGAGATGACCAGGCACCCGCGCCACCTACTGGAGCCGTCAGACGCCGGGGCCAGGGTAGAGGCCGAGGACGCGCTCGTGGTACAACCAGAGCACCCGCGCGAGCTGCCGCCGAGGTACCACCAGTAGTACCAGCCGTAGTCCAGACACCTGATGCGTCTGCTACTACTACTCCAGCACTCCAGGAGACTTTGGCACAGTTTATGACTATGTACACCACTCTAGCTCAGGCAAGGTTGCTTCCCCTCGCTCAGCTACATCCCAGGCCGGGGGAGGAGCACAGACTCCTGCCGCCCGCACTCCTGAGCAGCGAGTGCATATTGATCAGGTCCCAGAGGCTATTCCTGTACAGCCGGTAGCCCCAGCTCAGCCCGAGGAGAGGGCAACAGCTTTAGAGGAGGAGCAGAAGAGAATTGAGAGGTTCAAGAAGTATCAGCCTCCGACTTTTAGCGGACTAGCCTCAGAGGATGCCATTGGATTTCTTGAGGAGTGCTACCGTATCCTCCATACTATGGGCATATCAGGATCGAGCGGGGTTTCCTTCACTATTTTCTAGCTTCGAGGAGCCGCCTATCAGTGGTGGCGTGCTTATGAGTTAGACAGTCCAGATGAGGCAGCTTCCTTGACTTGGGCCCAGTTTTCGGATATGTTCACGAGGGAGTATGTCCCCTAGAGTCTTAGGGATGCCTGGCGCGCGGAGTTTGAGCATTTGCGCCAGGGTACCATGACTGTCTCGGAGTATGCTGTCTGTTACACTGACTTGGCTAGACATGCACCAAGTTTGGTTTCTACGGTTCGCGAGAAGGTTCGCCGGTTCATTCAGGGGCTTATTCCCAGCATCAGATCTAGCATGGCTCGTGAGTTAGAGATGGATATATCTTATCAGCAGGTGGTGAGCATTGCTAGGAGGATTGAGGGTATGCATGCTAGGGACAGAGAGGAGAGGGAGGCCAAAAGGTCTCGAGAGTCGGGCCATTATTCTGGTGCCCGTGCCCCAGCTGCAGGTCGTCATGGTAGGGGTCATATGGGTTGCCCCGTTCATTCAGCTCTTCCAGCCGCCAGTGGCATTACAGCTCCACCTAGGCCTCAGGAGCCTTATTATGCACCTCCAGTATCTAGTGCGCCTCCTGCACGGGGTGCTTCTAGTGGTCAGTCCAGCAGACCTAGCCCGAGCCAGTCACAGCCGCCACGTCCTCCCAGAGCTTGTTTTGAGTGTGGTGACACACGCCATATGGTGAGGGATTGCCCCAGACTTAGGAGGTGTGCACCTCCGCAGACTCCTCAGCCATAGCATGCCCCGCAGAGCTCTCAAGCTATGGTCCCAGCACCAGTTGCTACCCTACCGGCCCAGCCAGCCAGAGGTGGAGGTCGGGGAGGTAGAGGTCACCCTCGAGGGGGAGGCCAGGCCAGATACTATGCTCTTCCAGTCTGTACTGAGGCTGTCGCCTTCGATTCTGTCATCACATGTACTATCCTTGTCTGTCACAGAGATGCATCGGTTCTATTCGATCCAGGCTCCACTTATTCTTATGTATCTTCTTATTTTGCTCCGCATTTGGGTGTATCTCGGGATTCTTTGAGTTCCCCAGTTTATGTTTCTACTCTTGTGGTAGATTCTCTTATTGTGGACCGCATTTATCGATCATGTTTGGTTGTTCTTGGTGGTTTTGAGACCAGAGCCGATTTATTATTGCTCAGCATGGTTGATTTTGATATTATTTTGGGCATGGACTGGTTGTCGCCCCATTATGCTATTCTTGATTATCACTCCAAAACCGTGACACTGGCTATGCCAGGTGTACTGCGTGTTGAGTGGAGGGGTGCTTTAGGTCACACTCCCAGTAGAGTTATTTCCTTCATTAAGGCTCAGCGTATGGTTGAGAAAGGTTGTGATTCGTATCTAGCTTATGTGAGAGATGTCAGTATGGATACTCCTTCTATGGACTCAGTTTCAGTAGTACGGGATTTCTCTGATGTGTTTCCAGCTGATCTTACGGGCATGCCGCCTGATAGAGACATTGATTTTGGTATTGATCTGTTGCCGGGCACTCAGCCCATTTCTATCCCTCTGTACTGTATGGTTCTTCCTGAGTTGAAGGAGTTGAAGGAGCAGTTGCAGGAATTGCTTGATAAGGGTTTCATTCGGCCCAGTGTATCGCCTTGGGGTGCTCCTATATTATTTGTGAAGAAGAAGGATGGTTCTATGCGTATGTGTATTGATCATCGCCAGTTGAATAAGGTGACAGTGAAGAACCATTATCCTTTGCCTCGTATTGATGACCTATTCGACCAGTTACAGGGTGCTTGTGTGTTTTCTAAGATTGACTTGCGTTCAGGCTATCATCAGTTGAAGATTCAACAGCCTATCCCGAAGACTGCCTTCAGGACTCGGTATGGTCATTACGAGTTCCTTGTTATGTCATTTGGGCTGACTAATGCCCCAGAAGCCTTCATGCATCTGATGCACAGTGTTTTCCGGCCATATCTTGATTCATTCGTGATCGTTTTTATAGATGACATTCTGGTATATTCACGGAGTCGGGAAGATCATGAGCAGCACCTCAGGACAGTGCTCCAGACCTTGAGAGAGAAGAAGCTGTATGCTAAGTTCTCAAAATGTGAGTTTTGGCTGGATTCCGTGGCGTTCTTGGGTCATGTGTTCTCGAGAGAGGGTATTCAGGTGGATCCGAAGAAAGTGGAGGCCGTGCAGAGTTGGCCCAGACCATCCTCAGCTACAGAGATCCGTAGTTTTCTTGGCTTGGCGGGTTATTACCGTCGATTTGTTCAGAGGTTTTCATCTATTGCAGCACCTATGACCAGACTGACCCAGAAGGGTGCTCCGTTCTAGTGGACGGAAGAGTGCGAGGAGAGCTTTCAGAAGCTCAAGACAACCCTGACTACAGCCCCAGTTTTGATATTGCCTACCGGTTCGGGGTCTTATACTGTCTATTGCAATGCCTCGAGAGTTAGCCTTGGAGCAGTATTGATGAAGGACGGTAGGGTGATTGCCTACGCGTCCAGACAGTTGAAGATACATGAGAAGAATTATCCTGTCCATGATCTTGAGCTAGCTGCCATTATTCATGCCTTGAAGATCTGGTGCATTATTTGTACGGCGTGCCTTGTGAGATTTATACTGATCACCAGAGTTTGCAGCATCTATTCAAGCAGAAGGACCTTAATTTGCGTCAGAGGAGATGGCTAGAGCTGCTGAAGGATTATGACATCACTATCTTGTATCACCCGGGCAAGGCCAATATGGTGGCCGATGCTTTGAGCCGCCGGGCAGAGAGTTTGGGGAGTTTGGCTTACTTACCAGCAGCAGAGAGGCCTATGGCGATGGATGTTCAGGCCTTAGCCAGCCAGTTTGTGAGATTGGATCTTTCGGAGCCCAGTAGGGTTCTAGCTTGCGTGGTCTCTCGGTCTTCCTAATTCGATCGTATCCGGGAGCATCAGTTTAATGACCCTCATTTGCTTGTCCTTAAGGATAAAGTGTTGCATGGCGATGCCCGAGATGTGACTATTGGTGATGATGGAGTATTGAGGATGCAGGGTCGAGTTTGTGTACCCAATGTTGATGGGCTTCAGGAGTTGATTCTAGAGGAGGCCCATAGTTCCCGGTATTCCATTCATCCGGGTGCCGCGAAGATGTATCAGGATTTGAGGTAGCACTACTGGTGGAGGCGGATGAAGAAGGATATAGTTGGGTTTGTAGCTTGTTGCCTTAATTGTCAGCAGGTGAAGTATGAGCACCAGAGACTGGGTGGATTGCTTCAGCAGATAGAGATTCCGGAGCGGAAGTGGGAGCGGATCACCATGGACTTCGTATCTGGGCTCCCACGGACTTTGAAGAAGTTCGATGCCATTTGGGTTATTGTGGATCGGCTGACCAAGTCCGCACATTTCATCCCTGTGCGTACTACCTATTCCTCGGAGCGGTTGGCAGAGATTTATATCCGGGAGATTGTCCGTCTGCATGGTATTCCAGTTTCCATCATTTCAGATAGAGGTACTCAGTTCACATCGCGATTCTGGAGAGCCGTACAGCAAGAGTTGGGCACTCGGGTGGAGTTGAGCACAGCATTTCACCCTCAGACGGATGGACAGTCCGAGCGCACTATTCAGATTCTTGAGGATATGCTCCGTGCATGTGTGATTGAGTTTGGGGGTTCTTAGGATGAGTTCTTGCCATTGGCGGAGTTTGCCTACAACAATAGCTATCAGTCCAGTATTCAGATGGCACCGTACGAGGCCTTATATGGTAGGCGATGTAGATCTCCGGTGGGTTGGTTCGAGCCAGGTGAGGCTAGGTTATTGGGCACAGACTTGGTTCAGGATGCTTTGGAGAGAGTCAAGGTGATTCAGGATCGACTCCGTACAGCCCAGTCCAGACAGAAGAGTTACACGGACCGGAAGATTCGTGATGTTTCCTACATGGTTGGAGAGCGGGTTCTGCTCCGGGTTTCGCCTTTGAAGGGCGTTATGAGATTTGGGAAGAAAGGAAAGCTGAGTCCGAGGTTTATTGGCCCTTTTGAGATTTTGAGACGCATTGGGGAGGTTGCTTACGAGCTTGCCTTACCTCCCAGCTTGGCAGGAGTTCATCCGGTATTTCATGTTTCGATGCTCCGGAGGTATTATGGTGTTCCGTCGCACGTGTTGGATTTCAGCTCAGTCCAGTTGGAGAAGGATCTATCTTATGTTGAGGATCCAGTGGCAATATTGGACAGGCAGGTTAGGAAGCTGAGGTCAAAGAACATTGCATCGGTGAAGGTTCAGTGGCGAGGTCAGTTGGTCGAGGAGGCGACCTGGGAGACCGAGCAGGATATGCGCAGCCAGTACCCGCATCTTTTCTCTACTTCAGTTATGTCTTTGTGCTCGTTCGAGGACGAATGAATGTTTAAGTGTGGGAGGATGTAACGACCCGACCGGTCGTTTTTAGAATTTATGCCCCGATCCCCTATTTACTGCTTTCCCCGTGTTTATTTCTGCTATTTTGAATTTGCCGGGATGGTCGGTTTTGAAGTTCGGAGGGTTTTGGGACACTTAGTCCCTAAATGAGAGCTTAAGTGTTGGAAATTTGACTGTAGTCGGAACAGTGTGAAGACGGCCTCGGAATGGAAATTCGATGATTTCGTTAGCTCCGTTGGGTGATTTCGGATTTAGGGGCGTGGTCGGATTGTGTTTTGGAGGTCCGTAGCTAATTTAGGCTTGAAATGCCAAAAGTTAGATTTTTGAAATTTCCGGTTCGGTAGTGAGATTTTGGTTCGAGGGTCGAAATGGAATTCCGAAAGTTGGAGTAGCTTCGTAGTGTTGAATATGACGTGTGTGCAAAATTTCAGGTCAATTGGACGAGATTTGATAGACTTTTTGATCGAAAGCGTATTTTGGGAAATTTGGAGTTCTTAGGCTTGAATCCATTGTTAATTTGAGGTTTCGATGTTGTTTTAGGTGTTTGAAGGATTGGTACAAGTTTGGACAGTGGTATTAGACTTGTTGGTGCCTTTGGTTGAGGTCCCGGGGGCCTCGGTATGATTTCGGATGGTTGTCGGGGAGTTTGAGGGGTGTGTTCAGCTGCTGAACTTTGCTGCTTCTGGTATTTCCACACCTGTGGTTTGGGGACCGCAGGTGCGATGCCGCACGTGCGGAAGAGGAGCTTTAGAAGCAAAAAATGGGGAACATCATCAGGAACTGCAGATGCGGTATATTTTTCGCAGAAGCGGTACCGCACCTGCGGGTGAGGGGCCGTAGATGCGGAATCTGGGCGATTAAGTGATGGGTCGCAGGTACGACTTTTGGTCTGCAAATGCAGGACCGCAAAAGCGGTCCCAAGGCCGCAGATGCGGAAACTGCTGGACAGTAGATATAAAAGGGGTTCCGCGACCTTGGGGTTATTTCCACCATTTTTATCTCGGCTTAGGAGCTTTTTGGGCGATTTGAAGGAGGGGTTTCAAGGGAACTTCAGTGAGGTAAGGAATTTGGACTTAAAACTCGTTCCTATGTCATTATTTCACGGATTAGAGCTAGAAATTATGGAAATTTAGGGTGAAAATTTGGGAAACTAGGGCTTAGTATTGGAGACCTTTGATTGAGGATTTGATGGACCAATTGAGGTCCGATTTTGGTAATTTTGGTATGAATGAACTCGTGAGAGTGTGGGGATTCTGGAAATATAAATTTCACCCGATTCCGAGACGTGGGCCCGAGAGGCATTTTGGTCATTTTACCTAATTTCGCGTATTAGCTTAGAATTTAAATTGTAGAATCAGTTACTTGAAGTGTTATTTGCATTATGAAATTTAATTGAATCGATTTGGGCCATTTGGAGTCGGATACTCGTGGCAAGAACGTGGGGGTTGACATTTGAGCCGGTTCGAGGTAAGTGGCTTGTCTAACCTTGTGTGGGGGACCTTTCCCCTTAGGATTGATATTGTGATAATTGAAATGCCTTGTACGTGAGGTGAAGAGCGCGTACTTGTGCTAATTGTTGGAAATCCGATTTTCCTTTAAAAATAGCCTTGAATTGTGTTCTTCCTTTTCTCGCTTACACTGTTTGGAAATTAAGCCTGCTGTTAGCCTAGAGAAGCATGTCTACCTGACTAAATTGCTCTACTTGCCTTAACTGCCTTATTTGTATTACGTGAAACATGCTAGGTTAGGATTACCTGCTTCACCTTGATACGAAATTGATTGAATTGAGTTCTTGTTGCTGTTGTGTATTACTTTGGGACTATGGGACGGTATCCCGGGAGCTCCCGTGTATGTTTGCTTTGGGACTACGGAATTGCATTCCGGGAGATCCCCCTGCACTTTTACATTGGAAGTACGGGATTGCACCCGGTAGATTCCCGTGCATTTACGAGTTGGACTACGGGACTGCACTCGGGAGATCCACTGAATATGATATTTATATTTGGGGGCTACAGGACGGTATCTTGGGAGATCCCCGATTGTTATCTTGGAGCTGAGCTGTATTCTCTTTCTGTGTTTTACTTGCCTCTGTAATAGTTGTTGCTGTCCTTCATATCCTGTGTTACTTATTTACACTGTTTATTTCACACAGTTCAACCTTATATCTTATTTAACCGCACTTACTGAGTACCGCTTTGGTGTACTCATACCCTTCCTGCGCATGTTTTTCATGTGCAGATACAGGTACTTCGACTCAGTCGTACCACCCCTGAGGCGAGGCGACCGCTATAGCGACTTCGAGGTATATCTGTCGCGTCCGAAGACCGAGGAGTCTCTTTCTATTCTTGTTGTTTAGTATTAGCCCTTCTATATTTCAGTTCTTGTTAGACATTCTGGAGTTAGAGCTATGTAGTACCTCTTAGCTTGTGATTCATGGGTTTCCGGGTCTTGGATTTATGTATTGGTTTTGAGAACTTAATATTGTGTATGCCGAGTGGCATATTTAGAAGCTGTTTATTAACTTACTCATGTTTTAAATTTGTTGTATTTTTTTCCGTAAATTGGTTTTTCTTTCGCAATTTAGGGTTACCTAGTCGTAGAGACTAGGTGCCGTCACGATGGTTCACGGAGGGCGAACCGGGGTCGTGATAAGTGACCCGACCGGTCGGGTCGTTACATGCACCCTTGGGGATTGTGACTTGGTCCGTCCCGTAGCAACTATTAAGTTGCTTATTTGACTAAAATTATATGATACTTATGTGTTTTAGAAAGAATTTCTATAAAATAGGCGGAATGCCATATTTAGGCCTTGTGTCAGAGCTGTTTGGACCCTTAGGGGCCTTTTCTTATTATCCTCTCGCTGTTTTTTGATTGAAAATCTATACTCAGTCATGTTATAATTACTGATTTCACAACTCAGTCTTTATTACCCCGTTTTGATGCATAAAATGAAATTTTTGGTCTGAGCACCCTGTTTTACTGATAGCCCGAGTAGCTTGAGAGGTTGTGACTGAGTGAGGCCGAGGGCTTGTTTTTGTGAGGATATTTATGGGATTAGGCTGCACGCCGCAGCATGTTGCTACTGATTCATGTCAGAGTGAGGCTGAGTGGCTGATTGTGAGATATTGAGACTATGGCACGTGAGTTGTCCATGCAGCACGTGAGTTGTCCGTGTGAATTCTGATATTGATGTTATAGCACGTGAGTTGTTCGTGCGGATTTTGATTTATGATTATGAGAGGCCGAGGGCCTAATTGATTATGCCACGAGGTGGCTTGTTATAGTGCTTGGGCTGTAGGAGCCCCTTCGGAGTCTGCACACCCCCAGTGAGCACGGGTACCCTAAGTGAGTGATATGATATTTTACCCGAGGGGCTGTTCTCGATCTATGTTTTACCCGAGGGGCTGTTCTTGAATTATGTTGTGCCCGAGGGGCTGGTCTTGATTTATGTTGTGCCCGAGGGGCTGTTCTTGATTCACGTTGCCCGAGGGGCTGTATACGAGCGATGTTTTCCCGAGGGGCTGTTTATGATTTTCATCACTTTTACTCTAAATTGCATTGATCCTCTGTTGAAACTGTTGAAAAATATCTTCAAATGATTTTACCGAAAACTGGGTTTTAAACGAGATGATTTGACTCATATACTGATTTGAAAGCACGTTGTACTTACTAGATTTCATGAGTGGATTTTATATGTTTCCTAATGCTCATTCTTTATTTACTTTTATTACTTACTAGGGGTGGACATAAAATCCGAAAAACCGAATTCCGAACCGGACCGAATTAATTCGGTATTTCAGTTTCGGTTTTTTCGGTATTTCGGTCTAATTCGGTATTGTAATTTCGATATTTTGGTATTTCGGTACGGTCCTCGGTATTAGAATTTTGAAATTTCGGTATACCGAATTACCGAATTTTTTAAGATATTTTTTTATGTTGGACTTGGACCTATATCTCACTGCCTAGCCCAGCGCCCAAGCCCAAACCTTTTTTTGTATCTTCGGAGCTAACATAGTCATATTGCAAGGCAGCAACGATGAGAGAGTAGTCGAATGCAGTCATGTGGGGATAGGCTTCACTTGGAGGGCATTCCTTTATTTCATATTTGGAACACTAACTGCAGAGGAGTTTACTCTTCAGCTCACCCGTTGCACCACCTGGTGCATCAGAAATGCCACAGGTCATTAACAACACCAGAAGGAAAATATTTCCATCCATCTCAAATGTTTCTATATGCCCATTCAACTTTCTGTCTCGTAAGCCTTTATATAAGTATTTTATTAGTTTCTATATTTTGCACCCTTCTTGTTCTTGATTTCATCAGTGCTCTCTTTGTCTTATTAAGGATTCTGTAGCTTATAGTTTATAGAATGGAACTATATATTATAAAATAGTTAGCGTTGTTCTTACCGGAGAGTTTTACAATATTGAAGTCTTCTCCTTTTTAATTAATACTACATCTTTTAGATTTCCATCTGTTTAAGTGCTTTCAATTTCCACTATGAAATCATGAATGATGAATGTCTGATAGCAAGTTTCTGTCAATTCTGTTTCTCGACAAAAATTGTTTGTCAATTTTGTTGTTTCTAGTTTGGTGCTACAGTATCAAACCAAAATAAGTTTATTTATTTAGCGATTATTAAACCGAATCCGTACCGAAACCGTACCGAACCAAAATAAAAAATACCGAACCATACTGAAATAATTTGGTACGGTATTTGGTATACACAATTGATAAATTGAATACCGAAATACCGAACCAAAATTCTTAAATACCGAACAGAAATACCGAATGCCCACCCCTATTACTTACTGAGTTGGCATACTCACATTACTCCCTGCACCTTGTGTGTGGATCCAGAGGTTGCTGGACGTGCTAGTGAGTGTTGATGTCACCTATAGCGGATCTGTCGGAGTTAGCAAGGTAGTTGCATGGCGATCGCAGCCCTGCTCTTCTCCCTTCTATCTTCCTATAGATGTTATTAGTTTTTTTCCAGTCTGTATTGGTCTAATATTATCGGACAGTTCTTAGTAGATGCTCATGACTAGCGACACCCCGATGTCGGGCTTTCTTTCCGCACTATTGTTTTGACTTAAACACCTTATGAATGTTTATTGTTAAATAGCTTTGATTTTATCCTAAAAATGAAAATATTGATTGGCTTTGGTAATGTGTCGGCTTGCCTAGTACCACGATAGGCGTCATCACGACATGGTAGATTTAGATCGTGACAAGTTGGTATCAGAGCCTAGGTTACATAGGTCTCACGAGTCATGAGCATGTTTAGTAGAGTCTCGCGGATCGTTACGGAGACATCTGTACTTATCGTCGAGAGGCTGCAGAATCTTTAAAAAATTCCACTTTCTTGAATTCTTATCGTGTGACATTGATTCAGCTTGAAGCGTGACTCCTTGAATTCCTTCCACACATTCGTGTGCGCAAATGAGCGCTCGGTATCAGCTGTGCATCGCGGCTTGTGATTTCTTAGATGAGGTGTAAGATGTGATTCTGTGTGTTGATGTTGGGCCAGTCTGGAGGACTTGAGGCCGGGTTATGACTGTAGCTTGAACACTGAGGTGTTGATTGTGTGAGCACATGCTTTTGGGATTTATATGTTCGGTAGCGTCCCTATTAGTAGAAGTGATGGCTGGATGGCTACGTGATGAGTATGATGCGACTGCGAGATGTGTTCATATGATTTGGATGTGACGAGGAGAGTCTGCTTGAGGGTAGAAGGAACTATTTGGTGCTTGACTTCCATCTAGATTTGATGTATAGCCCCGAGTTATGGGTGTGTTGAAGGATCTTTCCATGTTGTTTAGTTGGGGGAATGAAGTAGATTTCATGACGTGATATGAGTTCAGACTCGGGAAGATTAAGTGATTACGTGATGGTTATGATGGTGAAAGGGTATAAAAAGATGTTGGTTTGAGGCGAAGCAGGTGGGCTATCTCCTGCGGAGTGTTAAGAGATTTGTGCGATCCCTATGTTGTTGGTTGTGAGTCCTCTTTTACGAGAGAAATATACGTGTTGCAATTTGAGTTTGGATCGCTTATGAGAGTGGGCTTGACTGTTACAAGGGGAATGCGAGATTTGCAGATGATTTAAAATACTAGATGGTTTGTGTTGCATGAGCTTATGAAGGATTTAGTTGAATCTCACTATGGTATTATGGCAGTAATAAAATGGCATTGTAAGTTTTTATGTGTTTTGATCTATGGCTTTGAGCCAAGTGGGGGAGTCTGCTATTGATAAGTTGAATGCACGGCTAAGTATCGTATTAGTTTCAGTTTGAGGTATACTGGTGAATCAGTTATGACTTGCAGAGGTTGAGATCAAGGTAGACTCGAGTAAAGGAAATTTCGGATAAGGGTTGTGTTATGCTTTATGGGTATTTGAGAATCACGGAATGACTTGAGTGTTATTGGTGAAGGATGTAATATGCATGGGGCAGAAATTTATTTGGTTGCATTAAGGTGGGGTTACTTCCTAGGGTGTTGGAGTGCTAATGGGACCTAGGTCGTTCGGTTCATTTGATCAGTTAATTGAGACCTGAGTAGAGTGGATGACTCTCGAGAATGGTTCTAATGGATTCAAGATTTATATGTAACAAGTGGGGATCTTCAGGATGTGTAATTGGCTAGAAACTGAGGTTTACATTGGAGGGCGTCAAGACTTGTGGCATTTCTACATTATTATGGATTCTAAATATCAGTATCAGGAAGGTGAAGGTAATGGCCTTAGATTCGCAGGAAGCCTCTTCAGGGTAAGTATTTTGAATGTGGTGCTTTTGGGGATACTTAAGAGAGTATTCAGCGGCTTATGAGCCTTAGACGGTGTGGTTTTATGCTTGGATCTCGTGTGGTGAGTCTGGGTTGAGGATTTGTGGTGTTATGGCAAGGAGAAGTATCAATTTGAAGGTAATTCAGACAGAACTCGGGTAGATAGGACAGCTTGGTAGTAGGTTGGATCGGCACGGTAATGGGTATGATTAGTTCTTTGGGTGTTTATGAAGTAATAGGTTTCTACAGGTATTTTGCGGCAATGCTCTTGGGTTTTTGGTGACCTACGAAGCTTGGTTGAGTTAGAAGGATTCAGTCCTGACGGTTTGGTCTTGTGCAAATGGGATTCAGAGGGTTCTTGATGGTTTCTACCACGGTTAGAGATGTATATTTTCTACAGGCGTAAGGAGCATGTGATGTATAGTGATTTTCTCCTAGATGGGATCAAATGGAAAGTTCTTGACTAACTGAGTACGTAGTTGCTGGTGACTCAGAGTGGATTATGAAGTTCTCACATTCATCATAGGATGGCATGGTATAAGCGGTATGTTGTGTAGGATTGAGATTTGCATGTGTAAGGTCATGGTTCAGTTCTGAAAGAAAGGTCGAAAATTCTTAGGCAGCATGGACAGTTTTAGATGACTAGGTAGATGATATTACTAATTGGTATGGTTTGATGAGAGTATACATTCAAAAAAGGGGAGATGTGTTTGAGTTATGGATACTTTATTGGTATTGCGGCTCTCTCTTGTTTGACCGACTGCTGGAGTTTAAATTTTTGCTTTGTGGCATAGAAGAATTTTTGAGGTATTCCTCGTGGGTTGACCGTGTAATTGGAGAAGTGTGGGCATTCCGGCGGTGGAGTTGAGATCAGAGATGGTAATTCGTATGTTCTATGGATTTGGAGACTGAGAGTTCTCGTGAGTAGATTGTTTCGTGGCTGTGGACTGTGAAAATGTAGCCAAGGATTTGTCAGAGGTTAGTGTGTGTTGTGATTCAGTAATGGTAGACTTTCGGAGGGTTGTTTATCTATCGTGGGGGTCCAGAGTTGATTTAGGGTTCATTGGTAGGCCTGTATGGATGTGTGTTCTGCATTGGGTCGGATTTGTTGACTCCGAATTGCTATTATTGAGGGATGTGCCATTCGATTATTATTGAGCTTATTTGTGTTCTGTAGTGATCTACGAGTTACCCTTCTGTGTTACGAGAAGTTGTGATTGTTGGTTATATGCACATATGGTGCGGTACTATTGGGGTCTTATAGCAAAATTTGAGCGGGAAGAGTATTGGGTATTGCTTGGTGGACGGCGTATTGGTTATGTTCTTTCGGTTTCGTGTGGTGTTATGTCATTTGCCGCTCCGTGGTTATGGTGATTCTCTTTTGGTACTAGACATCAATTGCGCGTGGTTGTTGATTTTGGGCATGGTGACTTGAGGTGTTTCATGTGGACCAGTGTTTGGATAGGGTCGCGCATTACAGCAAAGTTATGTTGGGATATGATCCTTCGGTTTAGATTCGCGTGTTCTTGTTCTACGGTGTGTGATGGGTTATTGGCATTGTGTTGAGGTGGTACTGGTGAGCTTGCGGTAAAACTCTCTCATTTGAGTCATTTTCCATGATTTGAGTACCTTTGGATTGTTGCTTTTTGGTGCACGGATTGTGGCTTTAGATCGTATTGATGTGTCATCTCACTAGAGTAGTCGTGTTGGATGAAATGAGGTCATTGAACATAGAATGAATACTATCGGATTCGATTTCAGCATGTTGGAAGGATAATATCAGAATTCGGCTTAGAAATTTACTACGGTCCTTGCCGACGGAAAGGGAACTCCATGACTGGTTGATCGGAGGAATGATTATGATTTCTGCGTGTTTCTTTCATCATCGGTAGTATACGGAAGTGTTGGAATAAGGCTTTGTTTGATAAGAGGTTTATTACCGGTGTTGGGTTGTTCGAGCAGCTGCTGTGATTAAAAGTTATCGCCATGAGTGTTCGAGTTGTGTGGTAAATCATGTGATTTCATCTTGAGTTGCAGTTATGGCTTGATACAGCGTGTTCAGACTTATTCAGTATGTAGATGTGAGATTCTGATCTTATAGATAATTTCGGAAGTGGAAATTTGGTTCTAAGGTTATGGGGTAGGATGAATTGTGAAATTTCAGTTATATTGTGTTATCAGACCTATATGGGATAGGGTGACGTGGGGTCACCCCCGGGTATGTGTGGTAAGGTTATACACCAATTTGATGGTTTTCGTACGTTCAAGGACGAACGTATGTTTAAGTGGGGGAGGATGTAACGACCCGACCGGTCGTTTTGAGCATTTGCACTTCGCTCGTCAGTTCTCGGGCATGACTAGCCCGTATGATGTATTATGACTTATGTGAATCGTCGGTTTTGGTTTTCAGGTTAAACGGAACAGATTTGGAAGAATGATTCTCAGCATGAAGCTTTAAATTTGAAATATTTGACCAAGTTTTGACTTTTTAGTATTCGATCCCGGATTTGGATTTTTATGATTTGGTTAGCTCCGATAGGTGATTTTGGACTTGGGAGCGCGTCCGGAATGCAATTTGGAGGTCCATAGTAGAATTAGGCTTGAATTGGCGAAACTGGAAATTTGGCGTCTCTCGGTCGGCAGTGAAAATTTTGATATCGGGGTCGGAATGGAATTACAAAAGTTGGAATAGGTCCGTAGTGTCATTTGTAATGTGTGTGCAAATTTCAGGACATTCGGAGGTGATTTGGTAGGTTTCGGCATCGTTTACGGAATTCGGAAGTTTAGTAGTTCTTAGGCTTGAATCCGAGGGTGATTTGGTGTTTTGATGTTGATTTGAGTGTTTCGAAGGTTCAACTAAGTTTGAATGTTTATATGTAGCTTGTTGGTATGTTTGGTAGAGGTCCCGAGGACCTCGGGTTGATTTCGGGCGGTTGACGGATCAAGGATAGAAGTTGGAGGAATGTTGAAGATTTGTTCTCAGCTGTCATAACCGCACCTGCGGAGTGGGGACCGCAGGTGCGGGCCCGTAGAAGCAAAAGAGCAGCCGCAAAAGCGGCCATAGCTGAGAAGGGCAGGAGCCGCAGGTGCGCATATGGGACCGCACCTGCGAGATCGCAGATGCGGGAATTTGACCGCAGAAGCGGGTTCTGAGCTTTAACTGAAAACCGCACCTGCGATTGATTTTCCACAGGTGCGGCGACGCAGAAGTGACATAAGGACCGCAGATGCGAAAAGTGCTGGGCAGAATGCATAAAAGGGGGACTTCGCGAAATTTGGGTTATTTTCCACCATTCTTGTTCGGACTTGGAGCTTTTTGGAGGGTTTTGAAGAGTGCATCAAGGGGGTTTTTGTGGAGGTAAGCTACTTGAACTCGATACCCGTGATTATGGTGATTTTCAGTTGTTTAAGCATGTAATTAAAAGAAATTAGGGATGAAATTGAGGGATTAGGGCTTAGAAAGTGGAGAGTTTGATTTCAGGATTTGAGGGACCATTTGAGGTTGGATTTTGATGAATTTGGTATGTATAGACTCGTGAGTGAAAGAGCTTTCTAGCTTTGTGATTTTTTGTCAGATTCCGAGACGTGGGCCCAGGGGCGGGTTTGGGTGAATTTCGAGATTTTGGTCTAAATTGATAATTTTTCGTATGGAATTGGTTCCTTGGCCTATATTGATTGCATTGTATTTCTTGTGGTCAGACACGGGATGTTTGGAGGCCGATTCCAGAGGCAAGGGCATCCCAGAGTAGGGATTTGACTGGTTTGAGGTAAGTAATGATTGTAAATCTAGTCCTGAGGTTATGAAACCCCGGATTTCGCGTTGCTTTACTACTTTGAGGTGACGCACATGCTAGGTGACGGGCGTGTGGGCATGCACCATTGGGGATTGTGACTTGGTCCATCCCGTAGCAACTATTAAGTTGCGTATTTGACTGAAATTATATGATACTTATGTGTTTTAGAAAGAATTTCTATAAAATGGGCTAAATGCCACATTTGGGCCTTGTGCCAGAGCTGTTTGGACCCTTAGGGGCCTTTTATTATTATCCTCTCACTGTTTTTTGATTGAAAATCTATACTCAGTCATGTTATACTTACTTATTTCTTAACTCAGTCTTTATTACCCTGTTTTGATGCATAAAATGATATTTTGGGCTGAGCACCCTGTTTTACTGATAGCCCGAGTGGATTGAGAGGTCGTAACTGAGTGTGGCCGAGGGCCTATTTTTGTGAGGATATTTATGGGATCGGGCTGCACGCCGCAGCATGTTGTTACTGATTCATGTCTGAGTGAGGCCGAGTGCCTGATTGTGAGATATTGGGACTATGGCACGTGATTTGTCTGTGTAGCACGTGAGTTATCTGTGCAGATTCTGATATTGATGTTATAGAATGTGAGTTGTCCGTGCGAATTTTGATTTATGATTATGAGAGGCCGAGGGCCTGATTGATTATGCCACGAGGTGGCTTGTTATAATGCTTGGGCTGTTGGAGCCCCTTCGGAGTCTGCACACCCCCAGTGAGCGCGGGTACCCTGAGTGAGTTGTATGATGTTTTGCCCGAGAAGCTGTTCTTGATTTATGTTTTGCCCGAGGGGTTGTTCTTGATTTATGTTGTGCCCGAGGGGCTGTTCTTGATTTATGTTGTGCCCAAGGGGCTGTTCTTGATTCATGTTGCCCGAGGGGCTGTACACGAGCGATGTTTTCCCGAGGGGCTGTTTATGATTTTCATCACTTTTACTCTAAATTGCATTCAGCCTCTGTTGAAACTATTGATAAGCATCTTCAAATGATTTTACCGAAAACTGGATTTTAAACGAGAAGATTTTACTCATATACTGATTTGAAAGCATGTTGTACTTACTGAGATTTCATGATGTGGATTTTATGTGTTTCCTACTGCTCAGTCTTTATTTACTTTTATTACTTACTGCTTTGGCGTACTCACATTACTCTCTGCACCTTGTGTGCGGATCCAGAGGTTGCTGGACGTGCTAGTGAGTGTTGATGTCATCCATCGCGGATCTGTCGGAGTTAGCAAGGTAGTTTCATGGCGATCACAGCCCTGCTCTTCTCCCTTCTATCTTCCTATAGATGTTATTAGTTATTTTCCAGACTATATTGGTCTAGTATTATCGTACAGTTCTTTAGTAGATGCTCATGACTAGTGACACCCCGATGTCGGGCTTTCTTTCCGCACTGTTGTTCTGACTTAAACACCTTATGAATGTTTATTGTTAAATAGCTTTGATTTTATCCTAAAAATGAAAATATTGATTGGTTTTGGTAATGTGTCGGCTTGCCTAGTACCACTATAGGCGCCATCACGACATGGTAGATTTGGATCGTGACACATGCCCATATTTAGACTCTAACCTTCTTTTCTTTAACATATTTAGAGCATGTTTGGCCAAGTTTACGAGAGGTCAAAAGTACTTTTTTGCCTTAAAAAGTACTTATTTAGAAATATGAGGTGCTTGGCCAAAACAGAAAAGTACTTTTGAGCAGCAGCAGAAGCAGTTTTTTTGCTTTTGGGAAGAAGCTACAAATTCTAGTATTTTTGAAGAAGCAGAAGCAGAAAATTATTTTTTTACAATAAAAATATCCTTAACATAAATTTATATTTCCTACATTATTCCTTATTAATTCAACCTTTACTTTTTTTATCTTTCACTTTTTATTTTCACTGTATTTTTATCTTATTCTTATATCATTATAAATAGATCTCTTCTTTTCTCTTCCGCTATTTCTTCTTCTATTCGTCTCATATTACTCTTTGAAATAACAAGGCTAATCACTAGATTCAAGCACTTTTTCATAATGTATGATTTTCTTTTTTTTTTCTTATGTAGTATACTAATAAATATGATATCCAGTTTATAATTTTATTAATATTTTCATTTTGGTGTGCATGCATATAATATAGTTGATATAATACAATACTACTTTGTTTGTTGTTTTCTCAAGAATTGATAGTGTTTTTCATTCCTGTAACTTGCTAGCACATATGTTCCTATCAATATTATTGCTTTTATATACTTATTATTTATATTGATTAAATCATTAATATATATACTTTATGTTTTATTTAATTACTTAAAAAAATTAATTAAATTCTTTTATAATAAATATTTAAAATTTTCTTTTTTAAAATAATGCTAATTGTAAAGTAAATCTTGACTGTCCTTATCGTAATTTGACACTCAAAAGTATTTTTCGAAAATATTGGCCAAACGCAATTTGCTTATCAAATATCGCAAAAAGTACTTCTCAAATAAATTGGCCAACACAAACTGCTTATATTTAAAAGTACTTTTTCGGAAAGTACTTTTGAACAAAAGTACTTTTCAAAATAAGTAATTTTCGGTAGCTTTGCCCAATAGGCTCTTAGTTAAGTCGATTAAAGTGAGGAAAAAATGAGAGAAATATTCCTTATAGATTTCACAACAAAATTAATGAAGGGACTACAAACCTTTAATCGTAGAGAAATATGGTTCTCAGGCTATGTTGGACTAAAACGACTCAAAGATATCATTAACACGGTGTGATATTATTCATTCTGGGTCAAAATCGTACGATTTTAAAGGTCTCACACGATAAAAATTATCTAACTCCTTATAAGTAACTTCTTTTTCTTTTCTACTTTTCATGTGGGATTTTTTTCTCACACATCCAACAATCTCCCCATTGAACTAAATTTCACATGACACATCATCATTCATGGACTAATATGGAGATTAACTGTGTGTCACCCACATGATCTTGAATATTTACAGTCACCGAAGGCCGAAGGTTATGTATGCGTCTTCAAAGCTATGGGTAAAGGTCGTAAACCCCGTAGACGGGCAAAGGCATCGGGCTCCACGCCACACTCCGCCCTGATATTGTCCGCTTTGTGCTAAGCCTGCATGTTTTTCCACAAAAAAAAGTACTCTAAATGATATTTTTATTTAGGGGTGGGATGGGGATTGGGATGGTGGGAGGTGGGTTGGGTGGGTGGAAAGTTTTAATTTTACTACTTTTTAATTATTCTGACCTTTGCTAGTAATGAAGAACTGTAAAATAAAATTCTAAATCCAAATTGAGAAAATAAATCATTTGGAATGAATTGATATTTATTCCAAAAGATAAGATAATATTTTTGTATGCTTGTTTAAAAGTTGAGAATATTGCAAAGATTTGGGTCAATTAGGGCGGGTTAAGTTACAACCTATTGTTTAGCCCATCTTGACCCGGCCCATCTTATCCCAGGTGACATTTGGGCAAAGTTGAGCAATGACCCTTTTAATGAGTCAGTACATCTTGATCAGCCCAAATACAGCTCAAACAACTCATTTGTCACCCCTAGCTTAGACCATTAAAGATGATTAGTAGTGTACTTGCGCGATGCGCAGTCAATATGAAAAAATACTAATTAAAGTAAATTGTGATCGGGCCTGTTTCAACATATTAGTGTCACGACCCGGAATTCCCATCGTTGGGACCGTGATGGCGCCTAACATTTCACTTGCTAGGCAAGCCAACGTTAGAACATTTTATCCATTTTTAACTGTTTGAGGTAAATAATGAGAAAGAACTGAAATAATCTAAAGTATAAGTGCGGAAGCTAACACAGCCAAACTGTGACGACCCGACCGGTCGTTTTGAGTTCTAGCGCGTCGTTCGGCAGTTTGAGTCCATGAGCAGCTTCACTTCAAGTATTATGACTTGTACGCATGGTCGGAATTGAATTCCGAGAATTTTGGAGTTGATTTGGAAAGAAAATTCTCATTTCGAAAGTTTTAAGTTGGAAGAATTGACTAAGGGTTGATTTTTATGTAAACGACCTCGGAATCAGGATTTAAAGGTTTCAGCAGGTTCGTATAATGATTTCGGACTTGGGCGTATGCTCGGATCGGCTTTTGGATGACCCGGGAGCATTTCGGCGCATGTTGTGGAAGTTAGCATTTTGGAAGAATTTCATAAATTTGGGTTGGAGTGCATTTCAATGCTATCGATGTCCATTTGGGATTCCGAGTTTGGGAACAACTCTGTATGGTGATTCTGGTATTGGGAGAGCGATCGGAAGTGGATTTGGAGGTCCACAGGTTATTTTGGAGTCATTGGCTAAAGTTAGAAATTTGAAGGTTTTTGGGAAGTTTGACCGGAAGTGAAATTTTTGATATCAGGGTAGGATTCCGATTTCAAAAGTTGGAGTAGGTCCGTAATGTCAAATATGACTTGTGTGCAAAATTTGAGGTCAATCGGGCGTGATTTGAGAGGTTTCGGCATCGAATGTAGAAGTTTGAAGTTCTAAAGTTCATAAAGCTCGAATTGGGGTGTGATTCGTGATTTCGATGTTGTTTGATGTGATTTGAGGCCTCGAGTAAGTCCGCATTATGATTTGGGACTGGTTAGTATGATTGGTCGGGGTCCCGGGGGCCTCGGACGGATTCCGGCTGGTTAACGAATCAAACTTGGAATTTGAAGAAGGAAGGAAGCAGCTGCCTTCTGGTGTAACTGCACCTGCGAGGCGTGGCCGCAGAAGCGGCCTTGGTGCCGCAGAAGCGGAAGTGGACTGGGCTAGGATGGGACCGCAGATGCGGTCATCTTGCCGCAGAAGCGGGACCGCACCTGCGGAAGGAGAAGCGCAGAAGCGGAATGAGGGGGCCTGGTGAAAGACCGCAGATGCGGTAATGGGGCCGCACCCGCGGAACCGCAGAAGCGGTCAAGTGACCGCATGTGCGAAAATGCTGGAGGCATTGTGTTCTTTTAAAAATGGGATTTGGCCCATTTTCCTTCATTTTCTCTTGGTTTGGGCGATTCTTGGACGGTTTCAAGAGGGGGTTTTCATCATCAATGGAAAGGTAAGCCATCCCCACCTTTAAGGAGTTAAATACATTGATTATGTATAAGTTTTAACATGGAAATTAGTAGAACTTGGGGTTTGAGGGAAAACCTAGAAAATTGGTATTCTTGGATTTTGACCACGATTTTGGACATGAAGTAGAGAGTAAATTATATATTTGAGTTCGTGAGGTTGTGGGAAAACTTTATCTTCAAAAAAAATTCGGAATCCGGGCACGTGGGCCCGAGGGCAATTTTGTCAACTTTTCGATCGGGGTTTAAATTGTTATAAATTGAATTATTATGAGTAATTGAACATATATTAATGGGTTTACATAATTATTGGCTAGTTTTGGAGCATTGTGCATCGATTTGAGTCTTCGGAAGGGCGTGGAATGCCGGTTGTGGAACTTCGGAGCGAGGTGAGTCTCCTTTCTAACCTTGTAAGAGGGAATTGTCCCCATAGGTGAATTAATTGGATATGTGCTTCTAATTGTGGGGGCTACGTACGCATGAGGTAATGAGAGTCCGTGCGTAGCTACTATTATGCTTAAGTCCGGGTAGTTTAGGACCCAAAGGCATGCTTTACTTGTAATATTTACAACCTTGTTGTCAATTTAAAATGCTTAAAGCATATCAAACTTTGTAAATAAATTTCTAAAAGGCTAGACATCGTTTTCTTAACTTTTAAAAGAGAAATTTACCCTTTCTTGAATAATTGCTCCTTGATGAATTCTTGATTGACTGTTTGATGTGTTAATTTTTATTTGACTGCGTCGCATGTATGATTCGAGCGGGGTAATAGATGCATCTATGGTTCGCGCCATTCGACCCTCTGGCAGTGCACAGTTTAAATATTGTTGGATCGGACGTACGACCTCGGCATGATTTGCGCATGTTTGTATTGCTTGACTTGCAAATTTATAAATGAAGATATTGCCTCCCTAGCTTGAGATAAATGTATAAATGATGAAAACAAATTTAGAATTTTCCTATTAATAAAAGAATTGTTTACATGCTTCATGCTATGGAGTTACAGCCATTTATTATAAAATCCCCGATTTACTATATTATTGGTATATTATTATTGGACCACTAGTAAGTGTCGAAGTCGACCTCTCGTCTCTACTTCTTCGAGATTAGATGGGATACTTACTGGGTACGCGTTGTTTTCGTACTCATGCTACACTTGTTGTGCATTTTTGTTGCACACGTACATGTATGTCTAGTGGCCTAGTTTGGCGCAGCGGCATGGTTGATACAGAGACTTAGGTGAGCTGCACTTCTCGAGACAACGCGCAGTCAGCAGAGTCTCCTTCAGAGTACTATATTGTATTTTCTCTACTGTCCAATTTGTATTCCGGACGGTTATTGTATTATATTGTTTCCTAGAAATTACTCATGCACTTGTGACACCAGATTCTGGGTTGATTATGAGAATATTTAATATTAAGTTTGTTAAAGATATCGTTATTATTTCAGTGAATTTTATTATTTATTGTTTAATGTATAAAAGAAATGGTTTCAACAAATACTAAAATGGGAATTTAATTAACTTCTTGGTGATGGATTGCCTGACAGTGGTGTCTGGCGCCATCACGACCTTTAGTGGATTTTGGGTCGTGACACAAACGATTAATACATCCCTGAACCCGATGTCACAATTGTACGAGCTGCTAGAATAATAAATACAAGGGTCTGAAATAACATAAAGTTGTCTGAAAAGAAGGTACACAACTAAATAAAAAGAAGAGAAGGGGACTCTAGGAGATGCGAGTGCTGAGCAATTGTACCTCAAGTCTCCGTACACTGTCCAATCCTCACTGATAACCGATGCTGGGACCGACTCCAAAATCTGCACAAGAAGTGCAAGAGTGTAGTATGAGTACAACCGACCCTATGTACTCTATAAGTGCTGACCCTAACCTCGACGAAGTAGTGACGAGGCTAAGGCGGTCCACCTACATTACAACCTTTACGCAGTATATAATAATGACAAAAAATTAAATACGGAACATGATAAAACAGTCAACTGAAAATAATAACTACAGCCTCAAGAAATAAACCAGTGTCGTCTAGAATTACCAATCCTTAGCATTTCAAATGAGAATACCAAAAACCAACACAACTCAAGAAATAAAAACACATAGGTTGTTGCGACGAGCAACCCGATCCCACCGTACAACACAGAATCCTCCCTTATTTCACCGTAATAACATCAACAATAGAGATAATGTGTAAGTGTTGCGGCGCGCAACCGATCCCACCGTATATCAATATCAGTATCATAATTCACCCTTATTTCACCATATCAATCAACCCTTATTTCACCTGTTGCGGCGTGCAACCCGATCCCACCGTATGGTGCGAGTTTACCCTTATTCCACCATATCAATCCACCCTTATTCCAACTGTTGCAGCGTGCAACCCCATCCCACAATATCAGTATCAAACACTCAATGTGCACAGTCAAATTAACAATTCAAACCGCGAAAACCTTTACGATCAATAAATTCCAAACTGAACCAGATAGGGAAACCTTCTACAACACCGGAATCTACATAAGTAATACTACACAGTGAGACTAATCCAATAACTGACAATTAGAAGGTGCAAGTAAGTCAATTTAAGCAAATAGCAGGGAATCATGAAACTATGGAAAGAGCTAACATCATTAACAGGAGAAGATATTGATTAACAGGAAGCAGTTAAGCATGGAAAGCGTTTAGAGCATATAACAGTTAAGACAGGGAAGAAAATAATTAAGGAAAAGCGAAAAATCATGGAAAACAGATAATTCGGTGGCATATAAGCACTCTTCACCTCGCATATACGCCGCTCACATTAGATTCACATAGCACATAGTCCGAGGGTTCCTAATTCCCTCAAGTCATGGTTAGACACAACACTTACCTCGCTCCAAAGACCACTCAAAGTTCAACCACAGCTTTGACTTTCAAACAAGCCTCCGAACCAACAATATCTAGCAAATTACCAATCAAACGATTCAAAATAAGCCTTAGAAATCACCCACGATTGTAAAAGATTCAATTTAGGTCACTATTGAAAAAGTCAACAAAAGTCAACTCCCGAGCTCGCTTGGTCCAATCTCGAAATTCGGACAAAAACCCGATTACCCATTCACCCTTGAACCCGGTTATATAATTTGTTTTGGAATCCGACCTCAATTTGAGGTCTAAATCCAATTTTACAAAAATTCCTATTTCTACCCAAACCCCCAATTTCCACCATGAAAACACTAGATTTTAGGTTAAAAACTTGTGAAATGTACTGAAAGATTGAAAGAAAATAGGTTAGAATCACATACAATGATTTGGGGAAGAAGAGTTCTTGAAAAAATCGCCTCTAGGGTTTTCTTGTTTTGAAAATTTGAAGAATGAGTGAAAATTCCATTTTTTAGCTATTTGATCAGTCGCAGGTGTCGCATTTGCGACCTCCAGATCGCAAATGCGAACCCGCAAATGCGAACAAATCTTCGCAAATGCGAAGAGTGACCAATTCCTGCTGCCTTCGCAAATGCGGACCAGTGTGGATCGCAAATGCGACCCCAAATTTCGCAATTGCGAAAGTCCACCCTCCAGCCCACTGCTCGCAAATGCGATGTTTCCTTCGCAAATGGGAAGTCTACAAACCTGATGCAGCAGCAGTTCATTCAAGCCCAAAAACACACCGTAGCCTATCCAAAACTCACCCGAGCCCTCGGGGCTCCAAACCAAACCTACACAAAAGTCCAAAAACATTATACGAACTTGCTCGCGCGATCAAATGGCCAAACTAACACCTAGAACTACGAATTGAACACCAAATAAAATGAAATTTTCAAGAAAACTTTGAAACTTCTATTTTCACAACCAGACATCCGAATCACGCCAAACCAACTCCGTTTCTCACCAAATTTGACAGAAAAGTCATAAATATAATAATAGACCTATACCGAGCTGCGAAACCAAAATACGGACCCGGTATCAACAAGTCCAAACATCAGTCAATTTTTAAAAACTATTAAACTTTCAAACTTTTAATTTTCGACAATAAATAATAACTAGAGCTAAGGACCTTCTAATTCGATTGCGGGCATATGCCTAGGTCTCAAATTACGATACAGACCCACCGGGACCGTCAAAACACAGATCTGGGTCCGTTTACTCAAAATGTTGACCGAAGTTAACTCAAATAAATTTTTAAGGCAAAATTCTTATTTTAATGAGTTTCTAACATATAAGCCTTACAGAAAAAACTCGAACCGCGCACACAAATCGAGGAAGGCTAAAATGAGGTATTTAAGGCTTCGAAACACAGAATTAGGTTCTAAACATAAGATGACCCATCGGGTCATCACATTCTCCACCTCTAAAATAATCGTTTGTCCTCGAATGGACATAAAAAAGTACATGGGCTGGTGAAAAGGTGTAGATATCTACTCCACATATCCGACTCGGACTCCTAAGTAGCTGCCTCGACGGGCTGACCTCTCCATTGCACTCGAACTGAAGGATAACTCTTGACCTCAACTGACGAACCTGTCGGGCTAGAATAGCCACCGGCTCCTCCTCATAAGTCAAATCCTTGTCCAACTAGACAGAGCTGAAATCTAACACATAAGACGGATCACCGTGATACTTCTGGGGCATGGAAACATTGAATATCGGATGAAGTGCTGACAAACTAGGTGGCAATGCGAGCTTGTAAGCCACCTCACCCACTCTCTGAAGAATCTCAAAAGGTCTGATATACCTAGGGCTCAACTTTCCCTTCTTTCCAAACCTCATTACACCCTTCATGGGTGATACCCGGTGCAACACTCTCTCTCTGACCATGAATGCAACATAATGAACTCTACGGTCGGCGTAACTCTTCTGCCTAGACTGAGCTGTGCGAAGTCGATCCTGAATAATTTTGATCTTATCGAAGGCATCGTGTACCAAATTTATACCCAATAACTGAGCCTCCCTCGGCTCAAATCATCCAACTGGAAATCGGCATTGTCTATCGTATAATGCCTCATAGGGAGCCATCTGAATGCTCGACTGGTAGCTGTTGTTGTAGCCAAACTCTGCAAGCGGCAAGAACTGATCCCAAAAGCCTCCGAAGTCTGTAACACAAGCGCGGAGCATATCCTCCAATATCTAAATAGTGCGCTCGGACTGTCCGTCCGTCTAAGGATGAAATGTTGTGCTCAACTCAACCTGCATGCCTAACTCACACTTTACTGCCCTCCACAAATACGAGGTGAACTGCGTACCTCGATCGAAAATGATAGACACGGGCACACCATGAAGATGAACGTTCTTGCGGATATAAATCTCTGCCAACCGCTCTAAAGAGTATGTAATTGCCACAGGAATGAAATGTGCTGACTTGGTCAGCCTATCCACAGTGACCCAAACTGCATCGAACTTCCACTGAGTCTGTGGAAGTCCAACAACGAAATCCATAGTGATATGCTCCCACTTCCACTCAGGAATCTCTATCTTCTGAAGCAAACCACCAGGTCTCTGATGCTCATACTTTACTTGCTGACAATTTAGACATATATGAAACTATATCCTTCTTCATCCTCCTCTACCAATAATGCTGCCGCAAGTCCTGAAATATCTTGGCGGCACCCGGATGAATAGAATATTGGGAACTGTGGGCCTCTTCAAGAATCAACTCACGAAGTCCATCTACATTAGGCACACAAACACGACCCTGCATCCTCAAAACTCCATCATCTCCTACAATAAACTGCTTGGCATTATCCTGCCGCACTGTGTACCTAAGGACAAGCAAATGAAGGTCATCACATTGCCGCTCCTGATACGCTCGAACAAGAAAGACCGAGCGACTGTACAAGCTAGAACACGGTTGGGCTCAGAAACAACCAACCTCACGAACTGATTGGCCAAGGCCTGAACATCTAATGCAAGCAATCTCTCACCGACTAGAATGTACGCATGGCTGCCCGTACTCACTGACTTTATACTCAAGGCATCGGCCACCATATTGGCCTTTTCGGGGTGATACAAGATGGTGATATCATAATCTTTCAATAGCTCCAACCACCTCCTCTACCTCGAATTAAGTTCCTTTTGTTTGAATAAATACTGCAAGCTCCGATGATCCGTGAATACCTCACACGACACGCTGTAAAGATAGTGCCTCCAAATCTTCAGCGCATGAATAATGGCTGCCAACTCTAAGTGATGAACAGGGTAATTCTTCTCGTGAACCTTCAGCTGCCGCGACGCATATGCAATCACCATGCCATCCTGCATCACTACTACACTAAATCCAATACGAGATGCATCACAATATACCGTATAAGATCCTGAACTGTGGGCAACACCAACAGTGACGTAGTCAAAGCAGTCTTGAGCTTCTAAAATCTCGCCTCACACTCGTCTAACCATCTGAACGAGGCACTCTTTTGGGTCAACCTGGTCAACGGGGCTGCTATAGATGAAAACTCCTATCCAAACCCAAGAAACTCCGGATTTCCGTAGCTAATGTGGGTCTAGGCTAGTTCTGAACTGCCTCAATCTTCTTAGGATCCACCTGAATGCCCTCTACTGATAAACCGTGCCCAAAGAAAGTGACCGAGTCCAACCAACACTCGCATTTTGACATATAATTGGTTGTCTCTCAAAGTCTGAAGTACGATCTAAAGATGCTGCTCATGCTCTTCTCGACTGTGAGAGTAGATCAATATATCATCAATAAACACATTCTCAAAGGAATTCAGATCTTGAACACTCGGTTCATCAAATCCATAAATGATGCTGGGGCATTTGTCAGCCCAAATGATATCACTAGAAACTCATAATGCCTATACAGAGTCCAAAAAGCTTTCTTAGGGACATCGGATGCCCTAATCCTCAACTGATGGTAGCCAGACCTGAAATCAAGCTTTGAAAACACCTTGGCACACTGAAGCTGATCAAATAAGACATCAATCATCGGCAATGGATACTTGTTCACTATGCTGACTTTGTTCAATTGCAGATAATCTTTGCACATCCTCATCGATCCATCCTTCTTCTTCACGAACAACACAGGCGCACCCTAGGGAAAGACACTAGGTCTAATAAAGCCCTTATCAAGCAAATCTTGCAACTACTCCTTCAATTCTTTAAACTCTGGCGGGGCCATGCGGTATAGCGGAACAGAAATAGGCTGAGTGCCCGGCACCAAATCAATACAGAAGTCAATATCCTTGTCGGGTGGCATCCCCGGCAGATCTGAAGGAAACACCTCTGGAAACTCACGAACAACTGGCACTGGATCCATAGAAGAAACCTCCGCACTAGAGTCACGGACATAGGCCAAATAAGCTAGACATCCCTTCTCGACCATATGTTGAGCCTTCACATAAGAGATAACCCTGCTGGTATAATGGCCAGCAGACCCTCTCCACTCTAGTCGAGGCAACTCCGGCACGGCTAAAGTCACCGTCTTGGCGTGACAATCCAATATCGCATGACAAGGTGACAGCCAATCCATACCCAAAATGACATCAAAATCAACCATATCGAGAAGTAGAAGATCTACGCTAGTCTCAAGACTTCCAATAGTAACCACACACGAACAATAGACACGATCTACAACAATAGAATCTTCCACAGGTGTGGACACATACATAGGAGCACTCAAAGAATCACGAGGCACAACCAGATATGAAGAAAAATAGGATGACACGTAGGAATAAGTAGACCCCGGAACAAAAAGAACTAAAGCATCTCTACGGAAAACTGAAACAATACTTGTGATAACAGCGTCTGATGACTCAGCCTCAGGCCTGGCTGGGAAAGCATAACATCGGGGCTGGGCCCTACCACTCTGAACTACATCCCCAGGACGGCCTCCAATTGGCTGGCCTCCATCTTTAGCGGCCTGACATCCACCTCTAACGATCTGACCTCCACCTCTAGCGGCCTGACCTTTACCTCTGGCTGCCTGACTCCTACCTCTAGCTGGCTGAGCGCGCGGCGGTGCAACCGTTGCCAAAATCATGGCACGAGAACTCTGCTATGGCGTGACGCCCAATAATCTCGGACAAGTCCTCCTGATATGCCCAAAACCACCACACTCAAAATATCCATCCGTGGTGCTGTGGCTACTGAAATTGAGACTGACCCGAACGGGCCGGATAACCACGGTAATAACTTTGAATAAGAGGTGCACTGATAGGAGCTGGCGGTCCATTGTAGGCTAGCTGCCCAAAATGAGGCACATAAGGACCACGACTCCCTGAAGCACTATGGGATGCCTGAGCGCTGAATGATATGGCCTGGGAGGATGGCCCCTACCAAAAGTACCCCTGCCTCCAGATGAGGCACCACTAAAACCACCGGAATGACGAGGCCTCTTATTAGACCCATGCCCTCTCTCATGTGAAAGAACATCCTTGATCCGCCTGGCAACATTAGCAGCCGTCTGAAAAGAATTCTAAGCCCCAGTCTCCTTGCCCATCTGAAGCTTGATAGGGTGAGCGAGTCCCTCAATAAACCTCCTCACCCTCTCTCTCTCTCTCTCATTAGGAAGCAGAAGAATATCATGACGGGCTAAATCCACAAAATGAGTCTCACACTGCGTGACTGACATATTGCCCTGCCGAAAACACTCAAACTGCCTGCGTAACTCTCTCTCAGTGTGACAGGAAGGAACTTCTCAAGAAATAGCTGAGACAACTGGTCCCAAGTAAGAGCACGCGACCCCGTTGGTCTAGTAGATTCATAATCCTTTCACCATCTCTTGGCGGAACCCGTCATCTAAAACATAACAAAATCGACCCCATTGGTCTCAACTATACCCATGTTCTACAGCACGATCTGGAAAGAGCTTGGTAAACTTTTCCAATCTCAATAAGCCCTCAAAAGACATGGCATATCCATCACCAGCCTATGCCGCAACAACTGCTGAACTAACCCAACTGGCGGGGCTGCTGGAGTTTGATACTGGGGAGCATCAGCTCCGGAGTGTGAGTAGCGGAGTCTGTGCTCCTCCCCCAGCCTAAGAGACGGTTGGTGCCATAGAAAATGTATCGGCCTGGGCCACACTCTCCATAAGGCCCACCAAACGAACCAAAGCATCCAGAAGCACTAGGATGGCGATGAACCCCACCGGGACCTGAGCTGGTCCGACAGGCACAGTCTGGGCTGGAACCTCCTCATCAAACTCCACCTGAGGCTCCATCACTGGTGCTGCTGCTCGAGATTTGGGCTGAGCTCGGCCTCTGGCGCGAACTCGGCCTCGACCTCTGCCCCTCGTAGGATCTGCTACTGGGGACTCCGACTGCTGTCCAGCTGAAGATGTGTGCGTGTTCTCGCCATCTACGAGAGAACAAGAATAGAAGGGTTCAATCAGCAATGATAGAATAAAATTGTACGACAGAGAAGAATAGAAGTGAAACTGTTCCTAACTCCATAGCCTCTGAAAGATAAGTACAGACGTCTCCGTACCGATCCTCCAGACTCTACTAAGTTTGTTCGTGACTCATGAGACCTATGTAGCCTAGAGCTCTGATACCAACTTGTCACGACCAGGAATTCTCAACGTCCGTACCGTGATGGCACCTAACATTTCACTTGCTAGGCAAGCCAACGTTAGAATATTTTATCCATTTTTAACAGTTTGAAATAAATAAAGAGAAAGAACTGATATAATTGAAATAATCTAAAGTATAAGTGCGGAAGCTAACACAGCCAAACAATTAATACATCCCTAAACCCGGTGTCACAAGTGCACGAGCTGCTAGAATAATACATACAAAGGTCAGAAATAACATAAAGTTGTGTGAAAAGAAAGTACACAGCTAAATAAAAAGAAGAGAAGGGGACTCCGGGAGCTGCGGGCATTGAGCAGTTGTACCTCAAGTCTCCGTACGCTGTCCAATCCGAGCTCACTGATAACCGATACTGGGACTGACTCCAAAATCTGCACAAGAAGTGCAGAGTGTAGTATGAGTACAACCGACCCCATGTACTCTGTAATTTCCAAGCCTAACCTCGACGAATTAATGACAAGGCTAAGGCAGGTCACCTATACTACAACCTGTATGCAGTATATAATAATGACGGAAAATGGAAATATGGAACATGATAAAACAGTCAACTAACTACAACCTCAAGAAATAAACCAGTGTTGCCCAAAATTATCAATCCTTAGCATTTTAAATGAGAATACCAAAAACTATCACAGCTCAGAAATGGAAACACATATATTGTTGCGACGCGCAATCCGATCCTACTGTACAACACAGAATCCTCCTTTATTTCACCGTAATAACATCAACAATAGAGATAATATGTAAATGTTGCGGCACGCAACCGATCCCACCGTATATCAATATCAGTATCATAATTCACCCATATTTCACCATATCAATCCACCCTTATTCCACCTGTTGCGGTGTGCAACCCGATCCCACCGTATGGTGCGAGTTCACCTTTATTCTACCATATCAATCCACCCTTATTCCAATTGTTGCGGCGTGCAACCCCATCCCACAATATCAGTATCAAACACTCAATGTGCACAGTTAAATTAACAATTCAAACCGCAAAAACCTTTACGATCAATAAATTCCAAACTGAACCAGAGAGGGAAACCTTCTACAACACCGGAATCTACATAAGTAATAGTACACTTCGAGACCATTCCAGTAATTGACAATTAGAAGGTGCAAGTAAGTCAATTTAAGCAAATAGCAGGAAATCATGAAACTATGGAAAGAGCTAACATCATTAACAGGAGAAGATATCATTTAAAAAGTAGCAGTTAAGCATGGAAAGCGTTTAGAGCATATAACAGTTAAGACTGGGAAGGAAATAATTAAGGAAAAGCGGAAAATCATAGAAAACAGATAATTCGGCGGCGTATAAGCACTCGTCACCTCGCATATACGCTGCTCACATGAGATTCACATAGCGCATAGTCCAAGGATTCCTAATTTCCTCAAGTCAAGGTTAGACACAACACTTACCTCTCTCCAAAGACCACTCAAAGCTCAACCACAGCTTTGCCTTTCAAACAAGCCTCCAAACCAACAATATCTAGCAAATTACCAACCAAACGATTCAAAAAAAGCCTTAGAAATCACCACGATTGCAAAAGATTCAATTTAGGTCACTATTGAAAAAGTCAACTCCCGGGCCCGCTTGGTCCAATCCCGAAATTCAGATCAAAACCCGATTACCCATTCAACCCCGAGCCCGGTTGTGAGCACGTGATTTTTGCCCTAAGCAAATTATTTCCAAAAGTCTCAAATAATTGATTTCTTTATTATTTTGCAATTTTTGTGAATTTTTTTTGCTACATTTTTGTGTTAATTGGTTGCATAATAATTCATATTAAAAATACAAAATATGCATTTTGCATTAGGAATTTAATTTTACATTTTTAGGTATGGATTTGTTTAGAATAAAAATTAAAGAAAATCACAAAAAATAGTTTCTTTGCACTTTTAATTGTTAATTGTTGCATTTATCTTTTAAGTAGAATTTTAAGTAATTTTAGGATTTAAATAGTTTAATCTCGAATTTTATTAAGTATTGGTTTTAATTTTACATTTTATAGAATCAGANTGGACACATGTTTCAAATGGTAACAATCAAGCATCATTCGGAGGAATGGCAGCAATATCGCCAATCACAATGCAAGACAACAACAGGAATACCATCGGAAGATTACAAGATACAAGTTCAAGGCAACACAAGAACAAGTTAGAAGACATAGATAGGACCCTCTTGTAATTCGTAGATCATAGCTTAGGCTAGCTTCTTTTTATTTTTACTCGGTGTAATAAGGAGGTCAGCGAGCAGTAGCAGCAGCAACAGCAATGAAATCACAGCTCCTGGTAGTCCCAGCTACCAAACATTCCCGAACTACACTGACCTGATTCCTGTTTAGCCCAGGATATGTAGGCAACCTTTGAAGCAGGGTGCGGTCAACTCTTTCAAAAAAATGCTTCACACGGAATATGCAAACGAGCAAAAATCGCTCATTTTCGCTCACTTGTCTTTGCACGAAAACTCTTCGTGTTTCCGGGCAAAGAGGGGCAGCTGTGAGCACGTGATTTTTTCCCTAAGCAAATTATTTCCAAAAGTCTCAAATAATTGATTTCTTTATTATTTTGCAATTTTTGTGAATTTTTTTTGCTACATTTTTGTGTTAATTGGTTGCATAGTAATTCATATTAAAAATACAAAATATGCATTTTGCATTAGGAATTTAATTTCACATTTTTAGTATGGATTTGTTTAGAATAAAAATTAAAGAAAATCACAAAAAATAGTTTCTTTGCACTTTTAATTGTTAATTGTTGCATTTATCTTTTAAGTAGAATTTTAAGTAATTTTAGGATTTGAATAGTTTAATCTCGAATTTTATTAAGTATTGGTTTTAATTTTACATTTTATAGAATCAAAAAAATAATACAAAAATACAAGATGAAAAGAAAAAAAAACAACCAAAAGGAAATAAAAGGAAAATGTGGCCTTGGGTAACAGACCCAAATTGGGCCGTTCTTATTGAAAGTCTGCTGGCCCAATTCGTGTTGTCAACCAATCCGACCCAATTAGTCCCCTACCCGGTCCAGTTATTCACCGCATAAAACGGCACCGTTTCGTTACCCCTTCATCTGAGCCGTTAAACTTGTTTGATCCAACGGTTCCCGTTGAGCATTACGTTGTAATAAAATTGTCTGAAAGATTCATTTAGCCCTAAAATTGTTCCCGTCTTCCTCGTACAGAGCCTGTAACACCGCCGGAGCCGCCGCCGGCGGTGAACGCCACCTATGCCAACGGCCCTCAAATTCACACCACCGGTTCGTCTCGTTCCCCTCTTCCCACTCTTACCATTGTTTCCCCTCGAATCTTGCCCTATCTCGTCGAATATCCCGTCAAACATTTTCCGGCCATGACACAAGTTATGCCAAATGGCCCCAAATTCACACCACAGAACCGCTCAGGCCTCCTCTACCCAACCCCCATAACCATATGTCTCGAATATAGCTGGAATTGCTCGAATCTCGAAAAGAAAGTTTCCGGCCAGAACCCCTATCTTACCATATCGCCCCAAATCACTTCAAACTCATACCCTATACTCTCTTCATCTTCCCCAACCCAAACCCCAAACCGCTCTTCTTCAGATCCAATTACAAATTCGCAAATATTAAATCTAGGGTTCCTGGGCTTTTGGGAATTTTCAAAGGCGATTGAGTTCTAGTTAATATTATAAGCCTATTCTTGACAGAGTAGACATATAATATTAACTGGAAACCAATTTTGAAGGGTAGTTCTTGTAGAGTCCAAAAGCAGTAAGTTTCTCTTCTCAGTTTTATTATTTCTTTTCTTTGTTCTCATGAGTTTTTGGTTTTGTTAGTTGTTAGTCAATTTTGTGTTGTTTTCTATGATTAGTTTGAGTTTTAGTTTGGTTAATTCTTATTTGTATTTCATCTTACCTTTGCCAGTTTATATGTTCAAATGTTCGTTTAAGGCAACCAACTGATAGTTTTGATTTTCTTATTAGTTTTGATTCAAGTTGATATGCTTGCTTTTCTTCTGATAATAAATTTGATTCTGATTTATTAGGTTAATAGGCTGATTTGGTGTTTTAGATCCATATTTGTTCAGTAGCTGTTGATGCATGTCTAAAATTGGAGGTTTGGTTTGACTAAATGAACATGGTTGTTAGTTTAATTGGTTTAATTTCAGTTTGACAAGTTCTATTAATTAGTCTTAATTAGTTTAGGCTAGATTAGTTGTTTGGTTATAGCTGGCAGGTTTATCGATGGTCAGTAGTTTCAGGAGGTTTGCAAGGGTAGTGTGGGCATAGAAAAGGGCAATTTTGTTAAGAATGGCAAATTCAAAACCAAGATAAGGGTATTATAGGTATTGTACGATTAAAAGAACACCCTAGGGACTTCTAGAATAGGACTTTAGTGAAGATTTTAGCAAACTTAGGGGAGTAACTTGAGAAACAAGTCAGAAATTGAAGGTTTAATAGGTGAAATCTGAAATTAAAAGAGGGAAAAAATGTGTGAAAGCTTCCAGAATATTCTGCCCCACTCCTTGCCTATAAAAGGCACCCCTAATGCCTTCTTGAAGAGGTTTTCAGCTCTGAAAAATTCCCCCCAAAATCCATTCTCTGCAGATCTGAGTTTCCAAGTTTGAGTTTCAAATCCAAATTCTAGATCTAGTTCTTCAAAAAAAAACCAAAAAAAAACAACAAAAATCTTGAAAAATCAAAAAAACACTGTTCCATTGAAAAGCTTTAGGTTAATTTTGATTTCTAGTTAATCAATCCACATCTTCTAGTTCACAATCTGATGGCTGAGGTTTCAGAGATTTACAAGACGGATTCAAGTGATTTTGAGTTCAATTAAGCTAGTTTGAGTTGAATTTTTGTCTGCTGGAAGTTTCAGAGGTGTTCTGTGTTCATTTTCAAGTTTATTTGGGTTATTTTGGTGTTGTTCTAGGTGATACATCAGTCATGCTAGCTTTTAAACATTTCTGGAATCACTGATTTACCTCTAGACTGGCTGATTCTGTTTTCTGGGCTATTGTTACTCGTCTATCGATTGCTGTTGCTCACTATTGTCTTAGCTGACCTCTTCTCCTCCATTTCTATTCTATTTCGAGGTATTTTCTCATGCTCAAGTGATGTTGAAGATTACCTTCACCTGTAGACAATAAATTTGAAGTATAAATGATAAAGAAATGCATGCTTACACCTGAACTCTTACCGTTATTGCTTAGTTTAGAAATTTCGTGCGATTGATTCATTTGAACCAGAATTTCAGTTGTATTAATGAGACTATAGACTGTATAACTGGACTGTTTGGGACTGTTTTTAACTTGTGGCCTGTTGAGCTAACTCAGTGTACTCCTATGAGCATGTGAATTCTGCAGTTAGTAGTTTTAATTTGGTTTAGTTTGTGTTACTAGTGTAGTGTAGTTTGAATTCATGTAATGACTGTTTATTAAACTTGAAGCCAGAGTTGAAATCAGAATGGGGGCCATGTCAGTGTTTAACTTTAGTGTTGGCCCTAATGAGTTGAATTTGAAATTAGGCGTTTTTCATAGTACTGTATCCCTGGGTTAAGACCTCAACATAAGTGTAAATTGCTTTGTTAATTTGTGGGATTCCATAGGTATTTGTAGTAGTTAGATAGCCTAAACACGGTTTGAATATGAAACTGGATTCCAGCCACATAATTCGTTAATCTGAGTAGGTTGTATATTGTTCCTGTCATCACAAAAATCAGACCATTTTGAAATAATTTTAACCGCAGTAAGTTTAGATTGAAATTCCGTTTGATACGAGGCTTGCTGGTAAACTCAAGGCTCAACAGCCTTGTTTTTGTTGATTTGGGCCTCAGTGACTTAACGAGTGGCCCAGGCTCAGATCAGATTTCAGTGTTCGTTTGGGCCTAGGCCAAGGTGTGTGATTGGCCAATTTTTGGTGTAGACCTGGGTGCAATTTTCCTTTGTTGGGCTATCTCGGAGCCCAATGGTTGGCTTTGGCGCAGAATTATCACTTGGTTTGCTCTGATCCAATAATAAATTAATTAGGACTTTTTCCTTTTATTTTAGAGACAAAATTAAGTAGAGAATCGTAGTTGCTTTTAGGTTGGCCTTAAAATAAATGAGACGGGCCTCGCCAAATCAAAACATATAAATTGTGGGGCCCTCATTAAAGATTATATAAAAAATACTTAGAAACTCGGGACATGCCATTTAGCGAATTTTCATGGCTTCCCCACAAGGTTAATAAGACGCTAGCCACTTTAGGCGCGCTTCTTAATAATTTTACCTTCCTAAATACGGGTGCACATTTATATGACCCAAATCCAAATCTCAACGAAGTCGAAATGTGTTAACAATCACGGGCGCACTGGTGCGACGCGGTTCGAGACGCATTTTCACGACGTTGCAAATTCTTATTAAAAATAAAAATAAATGCGGTTAAAATAAAAGGCACATAGGTTAGAATATGTTTTAAAATCAGATAAAAGCAAATACAACAGTTGAGCGACCGTGCTAGAACCACGGAACCCGGGAATGCCTAATACCTTCTCCCGGGTTAACAGAATTCCTTACTCGGAGTTCTGGTTCGCGGACTGTTAACAGAGTCATAATTTCCTCGGTTCGGGATTCGACAGGTGACTTGGGACACCATTAATCTCCCAAGTGGCGACTCTAAATTGTAATGATAAATCCCGTTCCGATGGTCCTCTAAGTGGAAAAACTCCTTTAAACCCTCGCGGGGTGTAGCGTAAAAAAGGAGGTGTGACACCGGTTATATAATTTGTTTTGGAATCCGACCTCAATTTGAGGTCTAAATCCCAATTTTACAAAACATACTAATTCTACCTAAACCCCCAATTTCCACCATGAAAACATTAGATTTTAGGTTTAGAACTTGTGAAATGTAATGAAAGATTGAAAGAAAATAGGTTATAATCACTTACCAATAATTTGGGGAAGAAGAGTTCTTGGGAAAATCGCCTCTGGTGTTTTCTTGTTTTGAAAATTTGAAGAATGAGTGAAAATCCCATTTTTTAGCTATTTGATCAGTCGCATGTGTCGCATTTGCGACCATTTGCGAACCCACAAATACGAACAAATCTTCGCAAATGCGAAGAGTGACCAATTCCTGCTGCCTTCGCAAATGCGAACAATTGTTCACAAATGCGGACCAGTGGGGATCGCAAATGCGACCCCAAATTTCGCAATTGCGAAAGTCCGCCCTCTAGCCCACTGCTCGCAAATGCGATGTTTCCTTCGCAAATGCGAGGCTCGCATTTACGAGCCAGACCAAGCAAATGTAAAGTCTACAGACCTGATGCAGCAGCAGTTCATTCAAGCTCAAAAACACTCCGTAGCCTATCTGAAACTCACGCGAGCCCTCGGGGCTCCAAACCAAACCTACACACAAGTCCAAAAACATCATACGAACTTGCTTGCACAATCAGATAGCCAAAATAACACCTAGAACTACGAATTGAACACCAAATCAAATGAAATTTTCAAGAAAACTTTAAAACTTCTATTTTCACAACCGGACATCCGAATCACACCAAACCAACTCCGTTTCTCACCAAATTTGACAGACAAGTCATAAATATAATAATACATGTACCGAGCTCCGGAACAAAAATACGGATCCGATATCAACAAGTCCAAACATCAGTCAATTCTTAAAAACTATTAAACTTTCAATTTCCGACAAAAATTAATAACTCGAGCTAGGGACCACCGAATTCGATTCTGATCATACGCGCAGGTCCCATACGGACCCACCAGGACCGTCAAAATACGGATCCAGATGTCTTTACTCAAAACATTGACCGAAGTCAACTCAAATGAATTTTTAAGGCAAAATTCTTATTTTTATTAGTTTCTAACATATAAGCCTTCCGGAAAATAGCCGGATCATGCACGCAAATCGAGGAAGGCTAAAATGAGGTATTTAAGGCTTCGAAATACAGAATTAGGTTCTAAATCATAAGTTAAAGGGATTTATATAGGCATCGAATAACTTTTTTGTTCTGTATTTTTCTTTATTATATTATCCAATATTTAGTATTATTACTTTGTTAATAAAAATTTTTGTTAGCATATTACTTTATTTAATATTTATGTCTGCTCGCTTCTTTTTGTAATATAAGAGAAGATATATATTTTATTACTCTTGAAATATTTTTTATTTTAAATTTTATTATGTTGTTCACAACAATAGTATTTAAATTTTAATGAATAAAAATCTCTTTAAATTAAAGGGACTTATACAGGCATCGAATAACTTTTTTGTTCTATATTTTTCTTTATTATATTATCTAATATTTAGTATTATTACATTGTTAATAGAAATTTTTATTAGCATATTACTTTGTTCAATATTTTTGTCTGCTCGCTTCTTTTTGTAATTTAAGAGAAGATATACATTTTATTACTCTTGAAATATTTTTTATTTTAAATTTTATTCTGTTGTTCTCAACAATAGTATTTAAATTTTAATGAACTAAACCTATATTAAATTAAAGGGACTTATATACACCTCGAATAGCTTTTTTGTTCTGTATTTTTCTTTATTATATTATGTCACGATCCAAAATCCACCAGTCGTGATGGCACCTAACCCAACCCGCTAGGTAAGCCAATTAACAATTATCCATTTCCATTTAACTTAATAAAACAATTAAACAATAGAATTATCTAAATCTTACACATTTCCCAAGGACTGGTAATACAAATCATGAGCTTCTAAGAATAGAGTTTACAAAGCTGTTATGAAGAAAATACATCTTCTGTTTGAAAAGTACATAAACAGAATTTTATAATCTAGGCTACCGTGAACAAGAGGCAGCATACAGCGGGAACGCAAGTACGCCTTCTAATCCAGCAACCATCGAACGCAGCAACATCGGCATTCGAGATCTACACACAATGTACAGGAAGTGCAGTATGAGTACAATCGACCCCATGTACTCAAAAAGTAACAAACTTGATCTTAGGTTGAAAGTAGTGACGAGCTGGAACATAGGTCAGGTCCAACACCAATAACCAACAGCAGTTCATACAACGTAGAGCATATAACCAAGGAAATAATCTCAGAGATTAAAATGTTCAGCTTTTGCACAGTTTTTCCGAAAATAGATCCGTTTTTCAAGAATATCAGTGAAAACCCAAATCCATTATTGAAATCATCAAAAAATTATGAGATAGTTTGAAAACTGTAATTTTCTTGAAAAATTCTTCCCACAATAATTAAAAATATTTCATTTCCTTTCCAAATAACAAGTGTGAAATACCACTCTATGCCCACATATCAATGTATGTAAAAAGCCATGAATGATGTGATACCGTACAGCATGAGGAAAATGTGTCTCTATGCATGTATGCCATATATGCATGCCAATGCCATGTATCTCAGAGATGAATCATGTACTCACACTCTCAGAGTACTCAACCTTTTGTATCACACTTTCCACCCATCATACTCAATCACTCGGTACTGTATATGGCCCATACGGCCTAGGAAAATCCATCCCCGAATATATACAACATTGACTATAAGTCACCCAGTACCGAGGAAAAAGGGAAATCCAACCCTGTGGAGAAATCCATCTCCAGATATCAAATACTTCGGACAAATCCATGTCCAAGGAAATCCATCCCTCAATAATATCATCCGCGCTCAGTGGGGGTGTGCAGACTCCGGAGGGGCTCCTTCAGCCCAAGCGCTATAATCTGCACGGACAACTCACGTGCTGCACGGACAACTCACGTGCTATAGTATCAATATTAGAATAACCGCTGCGGCGTGCAGCCCGATCCCATAACTGTCACTCATAACCAGGCTCTCGGCCTCACTCAGTCATCATCTCTCCAGTCTCACCCACAGGCTCGCAATGTCATAAAAACTGACTCGGAACAACGATATGATGTATCAATAAGTAACAACTGAGACTGAGATATGATATGGATGCATGAATGTGACTGAGTATGAAATATCAACGAAATCAATGAGATGACAGCAAAAAACGACCATTATGTGTCCTAACAATATCAGCATAAAGCCTAAAATGATATCTAGCATGATGTACAGTTCATTTACTTTATCACATGGTGAAAACACAGATATCAACAAAATAGGGCCGCTATTCAGTGCCCTGGAAACAACAGAGTCACAATTCACAGGGTGCACGCCCACACGCCCGTCACCTAGCATGTGCGTCACCTCAACATCAATCACATAGCACGTAATTCGGGATTTTATACCCTCAGCACTAAGTTTAGAAGAGTTACTTATCTTAAATAAGCCAACTCCGACATCGAGCAAGCCAAGCGATGCTCCAAGAATGCCATCACGTGCGTAGCGATCTCCGAACGGCTCAAAACTAGCCAAAAGCAACTCAAATATATCAGATAAAACCCAAGGAAGGAATTACAGATGATAAAGATCGAATCCTAAGTCAAATCCCAAATCCAACCAAAAATCACACCCGGGCCCATGCCTCGAAACTCGACAAAACTCATAAAATCTGATAACCCATTCAATTATGAGTCCAACCATACTAGTTTCACTCAAATCCGACTCCAAGTCGGTGTTCAAAAGTCAAAAAATCATATTATGAAACTTTAGGCCAAAAATCCCCCCAATTTCTCTTTAAAATTCATCAACCAATTGCCAAAAATGAAGATAGCTTCATGGAATATAACCAAAATCGAGTAGAGAACACTTACCCCAATTCATCTGGTGAAAATTGGTTCAAGAATCACCTTAATCCGAGCTCCATAGCTCCAAAAAATGCAAAAATGGCCGAAACTCTCAAAATAGAGTACTTTATAATCACTGGGCGAATCAATGAATCGCGATCGCGGAAATACCCTCGCGATCGCGAAGAAGAAAATGCACTGCCCCTGAATTACTCTATGTTATCGCAGTTGTAGACTCGCGAACGCTATACATAAGCTAACAGAACTCGCGATCGCGGAAACGACATCACGAACGCGAAAAGGAAACCTGCCTCCTGACCAACTCAGCCCATAACACTAGGCGAATGCGTCCCTCTAATCGCGACCGCGAAGAAGAAACTTCCAAGTTCCAGTTCTCCCTCTACGCGATCGCATCACCTACTTCACGATCGCGAAGACCAAACGAGGCATCAGAAAACCATATACCAGCAATCAAACAAGAAGGAAAAATAGCCCGAAATCAATCTGAAACACGCCCGATCCCCTCGGGACCACGTCCAAACATACCAACAAGACCATAACATAACATGGACTTACTCGAGGCCTTAAAACAAACATAACAACATCGAAACGACGAATCACGCCTAAATCCAAAATCAATAAACTTGAAACTTCAAACTTCCACGACCAATGCCGAAACCTATCAAATCTCGTCCGATTGACCTCAAATTTTGCACACAAGTCACATTCGACATTACGGACTTGCTCCAACTTTCGGAATCGAAATCCGACCCCGATATCAAAAATTCCACTCCCGGTCAAACTTTCTAAATTTCCAACTTTCGCCATTTCAAGCCAAATTCCACTACGGACTTCCAAATCACTATCCGAACGCGCTCCTAAGTCCAAAATCACCCAACAGAACTAACAGAACCATCATAAATTCAATCTGATGTCAAATACAAAAAAGTCAAAACTTGGTCAAAGTTTTCAAATTTAAAGCTTCAAGGTGAGAATCATTCTTCCAAATCAATTCCGAATAACCTGAAAATCAAAACCGATGATTCACATAAGTCATAATACATCATACGGAGCTACTCATGCCCGAAAACTACCGAGCGAAGTACAAATGCTCAAAATGACCGGTCAGATCGTTACATATTATCCAATATTTAGTGTTATTACATTATTAATAGATATTTTTATTAGCATATTACTTTGTTTGATATTTTTGTCTGCTCGCTTTCTTTTTGTAATATAATAGGAGATATAATTTTATTACTATTGAGATAATATTTTACTTTAAATTTTATTCCATTATTCTCAATAATAATGTCTGAGTTTTAATGAATGAAACCTCTATTAAATTAAAGGAAATTATATAGGCATCGAATACTTTTTTTGTTCTGTATTTTTTTTATTATATTATCTAATATTTAGTATTATTGCATTGTTAATTGAAATTTTTATTTGCATTTTTTTCTTTAATATTTTTATCTGTTACTTTGTTTTTGTGAAATAATAGAAGATATATATTTTATTACTCTTAAAATATATTTTTATTTTAAATTTTATTCTATTGCTATCAATACTATTATCTGTAATAAATTCTCTATTAAATTAAAGGGACTTATATACGCATTGAATAACTTTTTTGTTCTGTTTTTTCTTGGTTATATTATCCAATATTTAGTATTATTGTATTGTTAATAGAAATATTTATTAGCATATTACTTTATTTAATATTTTTGTCTGCTACTTTCCTATTTGAAGATATATATTTTATTACTCTTGAAATATTTTTTTATTTAAATTTTATTCTATTGTTCTCTTATCCTATTTGTAATTTTTGTTGTATTCTTGTTTAAAAGCAGAGAATATTGCAAAGACTTGGGTAATTTAGGCGTGTTGGATTACAACTCATTGTTTAGCTTAATTTGACCCGGCTCATCTTAACTCAGATGAACTTTGAGCATAGTTGAGGAATGACTCATTTAATGAGCCAGTCCATCTTGATCAGCTCAAACAACTCATTTGTCACCCTAGCTTGGACCATTAAACATTACTCCCTTCGGTTCACAATAAGTGTCCAATTAGCTTTTTCATTATGGTTCAAAATAAGTGTCCGGTTATGTAATCAAGAAAGAACTCAATTTGTTTTTACAAAATAACCCTATGTACATATCCCTAAAAAGTTTTCTTACTCCTTACATTAAATGTTTAATTAGGGGTAGTTTAGTCATAGCAGGTATTTTTGTATAAAATTTAGTATTTTCTTAATGGGCGTGCTAAAAGCAAATTGGACACTTATTGTGAACCGGAGGGAGTATGTGTTTCTTGAACGGATAAGAGATGCATAATTACATTTAATTTCTTTTTCTTTTTTCAGTTATGACTTATGAGAAATCAAGATGAGAGTTTGAAGGCTTTTGAACAGCTGTATAATCGATCTAATTTCAAACTCTCTTAAGTCTTAACCACTACGAATGCTTCACCTATCTATACACTTTAAATCTCTTCCCACTAACTATTAATGTAATACATAAATTTCTTAAAATCAATAGTTGCAGAATTATTACCTTTATAATTTCAAAAAACGGGATAACTAGAAATTTGGGAAGAGGGCATGAGTAAACAAAACATATTCTGTCAAATTAACGTGCATTACCTATAATTTTAGTGTTCAGTATTAAATACGTATTTATTTTGAGGTTCTGCTAAATTGCTTCCCTGCGTAGGGCTGTCCTAAATATTCGCAACCTCTAACCATTCAATCGCAACAATTCTAATTTCCCATTGTTTTCTTATTTATTAAGTAAATTTCATCGTTTTCTCCTTTTTCTCTGACGATTAAGTCGGAGACTTGATATATTTACTAGTTTTTACCCTTTTCCATTCTTTTCATCTTGGTTTTCTAATTTCTTCCCTCACATTAAAGAAGAAATTTATTATCTGGTTCTCGATCTGCTTCAGAGATCAAACAGCAGTGTCATTAGGTTGTCTTCTATTACTCTTCTTCTTTTCTAGGATGTATTCTCTTTAAGGATTTCGATTGCAAATTAATAATGTTCAAGCAATTAATTTTTGTCATGTCAAAACAACATTCATTTTTTCTTTACCACATGCGACATGTATTTTCCGGATAACTCTATCTATCAAAACTTAGATCTATAAAAATAAATCAATGAGGGGATCTAGAAACAAGATCATTTTTCCTTTGCATGGGACATGACTTATTATCTTCTAATTGTTGCCATATTCAATTAAGTTTAATATATGAAAATGAGTACTGTAATTTTTATTATTTTTAAATACATCATGATTAATTTGTTCCTACTCATGTAATATAAAAGGGTGCCAAGATGGTGGCACAGGGATTCACAGTGGATTTTAATAAGCCACTCGTTTTCCAGGTTAGATCTCTTTACGTCTTTATATTCTCATACAAGAATTTGCATCATCTTCAAGAGAAACTTACATGTTTTCTTCCTAATTCTTGTCATACGTATACGAAACTATTTTATCACCGTCCAATGGAATTGTGATTTGCTTTATAGTCTTGTATTATTTGATGAAAACAAAGCTCTTGTAATTTTTTAATTAAATAATTTAAATTAACCCTTTCAACAAAAGAAATAAACGTAAAATTGTGATTTCCCCTTTCTTTTCCTTCCTTTTCTAGCTTTTCTAATAAAGCATGAACCTTTTAATAGGTCGGCCATCTTGGAGATGCATACGAGGAGTGGGTTCATCAGCCAATTATCACCAAAGAAAGCCCAAGATTTTTTGCAAATGGACTTTTAGAGGTAATTTTTAAAGTTAGAGATTTTTATGTATCTATACTACTTTAAAACTTATTTACATCAATATTAAAGATTTATCAATTATATACGAAATAATGTCTTAAAATCTAATCTTCCCTATTTTCTCTCCCTCTTCTTCATCATCTAACCTAGAAGCTTGCTACGTACAAAGTCTAGGCTCATATTCTCTGCCCCTTGACATTAAGGTTTTCTTCTATGAGCATGGACCGATTAATGGTATAGTTCAAAGGAAAATTTTATATTTTATGTTTGTCGGGGTAGAAACGGCATACAAAATATATACAACTAACATAATTATTGACTAATAGCTTGTTTAACAAGAGCAATTTGATCTCACCTCCTTCATCCATTCAATCACGAGTCACATGGGCACCTAGAATAGTGTAGAAGAATTTGTATACTATTAAATCAATAATATATATATATATATAACAGAGACGACCCATGGTGTTACAAGAGTTTTTGATGTGAAACAGTTGTTGACTCGGACCCCATGGTGGGCAATTCCTTCAGTGTGGGTACCAGTGGTAGGGTGGTTGGTTTCAATATCTGCAAACAGAGGGCTTCCTTCTCCTCACTTAGCTGCAACTCTTGTTGCTGGCATCTTTACTTGGACATTGCTGGAGTACTCTTTACATCGTTTTCTTTTTCACATGAAACCATCTGGATATTGGTACGTACCTTTATCCTATTTCTTATATATATATATATATATATTCATTTCCAAGTTTAAAGTAATTAAGAGCACGAATTATATTGCCAGGGGAAACACACTTCACTATCTTATTCATGGTTGTCACCATAAGCACCCTATGGATGGACTAAGGCTTGTCTTTCCCCCTGCTGCTACTGCTATTCTTCTTGTCCCTGTAAGTTCGTCTTATATTTTTATCGTACATTTCTGCAAGAGGTTGTTTATACGTTACAAATAGAACTTAATTCTCGATTGAAGCATTGTTTTACTTTCTTTTTTTCACAGTGAAGTTGTTCTTATATTCTGATATTATACTATCATTTACTGCAGCTATGGAGTCTAGTAAAGGTGTCAGTACCTTTCAACTATGCCCCTGCCTTTCTAGGAGGAGGTTTGTTGGGTTATATCATGTATGACTGCACCCATTACTACTTACACCATGGGAAACCATTGAAAGGAGTTTCCCATTCCCTCAAGGTACATTTTTTATCCAAGAATTTACATTGTATTCTGAATGGTCACATCTAGTATATATACATGATCAAGTAAAATAGGATAATTATCATGTTAATTATCCTGTCACTTAACTTACATTAGTTACATTAACAAGATAAATACCATTGAGGGTATGGTGGGATAATTGTGTCCATTTATCCTTAATCAGATATCTCGAGTTCGAGTCCTAAAATTAGAAAATATTCTGGTAGGAGCTTTTTTCCCCCTAGTGGATTAGTTGGACCAGTAAATTTCAGATATCGAATGTGTAAACAAAAAAGAAACATAAAATTAAATATGAGTTACTCGTGGAGATGCTTGTCTTGTAATTGTAATTTTTTTGAACTTTTATTAATGTGTTATTCTTTTTTCCTTGGTGTGATGTATTATAGAGATATCATATGGACCACCACTTCAAAGTTCAAGATAAGGGATTTGGAATCACTTCAGACTTTTGGGACAAGATCTTTGGTACACTACCTCCCAAATCTAGCAAGAAAATTGGATGAATTAAACTTAAGCTGGAGAAGTTTCTCATGAGCTGCTACAACTTCTGTTCTTTGAAGTCTAGCTGAAGAAGGGAAAAATAATAATGGCAGTGACTGTCGGAGAAAACTATAAATATGAAAAATTGCTCTTAATGTAACTAACCTAACAAGTATAGTATATGTTTTGTTTTCTATTTCTCTTTTTTTGGGGGGGTCAAATTTGTAGCCTATTTTTCTGCTTTTGTTCATTCCAATCTATAATTTCCCTTACTTTTGGTTTTTAAGTCTTTTAGGAACTCTTGCTCGCGATGAAAATACATTAGGGTGACACTAAATGCGGTTCACATTGTAAAGTAGTGTTTCTTCAAGTGTACTATGAGAAAGAAATACTTGGACAATATGTAGTCTATTACTTATCTTATTGTGAATGTCTGTTGCTTTTCTATTGTGCAATTAGATTTTGACAATAACCTTCAATATTTATGCAAATTAGTTGGTCATACAGTATACTCGATATGTTTCATCATTGCGTCAAGTAAAATGACACATCGAATAATAGTATGCTTTTATTAGTGAAAACTCTTTTAGTAAAAGTTTTTCACACAGTAAAAAGAAAGAATGAGCTGTTTCTGTCCGTGCTGTGGGTGCACAGACGTAAGCTTTTCATCTATGGCGCATAATTACTCTCTTTTCTTTTTCGCGTGTGTGATTTGTATTCTTTTCGGAATGTTTTCACTTTATTAATTAGTTTCTCTAATATGTAATACTATATGAATTTGATATTTTTGCGAGTATCCACTGATTACTCTTTCAAATTTATATGCATATCTTGACTATTCTACTGCGGACCTAATACCTCCGACTAGCACAAGTACTAAATAATTCTACCAACCAAGACTTAGGCAGCTAGAAAAAAAAAAAAAGTAATATTTTTTTATCATCCTTAAGACTGTACTCCTACTCTATCATAATTCACAAGGATAATCGCAGCTATACCAATATGCAAATTTTAATCTTTCAATCCTTTTTTTCATTGTTTTTTCTGAGACAAAGTGGAGTTTTTAATCTTTCTATCCTTTTTCACAAGAATATCTCCATTTCCTTTATACCGTTTACAAACAAGGTAAAAAGTTAAATCGTTCAATTAGTTTGTTCTCCCTAATGAATCTTGTGAAAATGAGACCTCTACGACCTTACCTCAACAACGCCACTTATTTTGCTTATTCTTGTAGTTTATACAATTATCACTATCATTATGGATTATTAAAAAAAATCCAACTTGTATTATTTTCAATCGTAACCTATTTTAAATGGTAAGTAGTTCAGTCTTAAACTATTTATTGTCTCTCATAGAAAATAATCGAAGACGGGAAGAAATGTAGCATTATATGATCTAATAATTAAAATTGAAATATTGGTCCACGCAAAGTTTTGGCCTTAAAAACCATCAAAAATGAAAAGAACTTGAACAATTCTTTTGCCAGAAGTCTTCCAACGTGTTGCCAAGAAAACCTCTGAGATCATACTCTTCCTTCATAGCATCTCATTTTGTTTGGCTGTAATACTTTTCTTTATCGTGATATTATAATCAATTAGTTCTAAATCCACAGTTTGCTATATTTTGTATATCTCTAAAATGATAATCTATCAACGTTTAATTTAGACAGAAAATTGACTCAACCTTATAAAGTGAAGCAAGTAGGTCACTTTAGGACAGGAGTACAACCTGCGCTAGTTTCTCCACAAAAATGAAATGAAATAAATAGAACCTCCGCTACATATATTAACCGGATATAATTTTCCAGTCCAATTGACGAAGGCAACTTACCCAACATGCAGTCCAACGGAAAACCTAAATACAACCTAGACGGACTGATGAAGACAATTTTTTGCAGATAGAAGACATGTAACAGCAGATGAAAGAATGTAAGGATGTAAAGAAAGATGTTTACCCTTTCTACTTAATAATGTTTAATTAAAAATCTGATTCTCTCCTCCGAAAGGAGTCATTTGCTCTTGGCTGATTTCGATTTTGGTAGCGTCCCAAACACCTTGTCCCAGAAAGATGAAGTGATACCAAAACCTTTGGTCTGGATGCGAAAATGATGATTCAAATGATATTTCTGCCAAGACAAAACAGGGAAAAAGATTGTAGGGTTAAAGATCGTTTAATCCTTTTTGTATACCGTACAAGTATCAAAAGATTTCCCACAAACTCAAAGATGAAACATCAGTGCTGAATCCCTCATTATCACACAATTGTCACCACTATTGAACACGGGAAAGGAAGCAAGTACAGATCTAAATCCGTCAGTGTCACATAGGCATTTTGCTAGACTGATGCCTCATGATACAAGCAGACATCTCAAAAACTAGACACTTGACCAGATAAAAATCATAGGTTGATATAAAGCTAGCGATATATGGGCTAAGCTCATTAGAGAATTACAAATGAGATTGAAAACATTAGAGGGGTGCATCATGTATCGCCACTTACCTTGAGATTTTTTGGCACTTCACTTGTTGGTTGTGCATGATGCAAGTAGTAGTGTGTTACATCATACATGACATACCCCAATAAGCCTCCTCCAAATAAAGCAGGAGCAGTAGAGGGAGTTGACATGAGTTTGATTAAATTCCAGAACTGCGACAACAAAGCACCGTATCAACTATCAAAAGCTCCAGGGAGTTTGGCTTAAGCGCAAAGCGCAAATTAAGTGTGGCCTTTAGTAAGAAAAAGCGCAATGAAGGAAAAAATATATATAATTCAAGAAGAGAGTAACAATTTCATTCATAATGTTCTTCTTAACAACTAATACACATATGTGCCAATTATATTTTTTTTTAGGTACCGATCGGTTTAAAATGAGCCTTTGATAACACTGGTATATACCATCTTCTCTTTTCACTAAATAGCTTTGTAACCTCTTAAAACATGATGCCAATTTGTGTGTGTACATATAATTATATCCACATAGGTTGTCAGGTAAATATTAAATAAGCTAGTTGTTCAAAATCAAACATACCGGTACACAAAGAATAGCTGTGGCAGCAGGAGGAAAAACAAGGCGTAGACCATCCATAGGATGCTTGTGATGACAACCATGAAGAAGATAATGAGCCGTGTTTGCCCTGTAACAAGTTGCAATTACGTAATATGTAAAAGAATAGAGTCGAACTGGCAGGACACTAGAAGTGCAAAACTCCCTCCCTCTGGAGACAGAAGAGATACAGAGCGTACTTACCAATAGCTCTTCGTCTTTATATGGAACAGGAATCGATGAAGAGTATATTCCATCAATGTCCACACAAAAATTCCAAGAACTACCATCAATGTCACCTGGGGAACGGTATGGCCCATCCAGATCGATACTGAGATGCTATAGCATACAACTGGGAGCCAAATGACTGGAATTGCCCACCAAACTGTGCGAGTCAGAAACTGTTCCACACATAAATCATTTCAATACTACTATAGATGGAGGTCCCGTCAAACAGAAGAATATTACATGGATTCTGGTATAAGTACAGGATTCATTTGTCTGGCAAAGGCAGATTCAAAGTCTAGCAAGTTTTCTATTTCCCTCGAGCAATTCTTACAAATGAAAGCACTTAAGTTTGTCATTCTTATTTTAGATGGTTGAGCATGGAAAATGACCCTTTTGAGTCTCATGGGCGAAAAGGATTAAATAAAGCAATACCTCCCAAAAATCACTTTCAAAAAATCGAGGTCCTTCCTTGCTAACAATAGGCTGATGAACCCATTCTTGATAAGCTTCTCCAAGGTGGCCAACCTGAGAACATATTCCAGTAGTCAAAAAAAAAAATGAAAAGCAGATATCTTATTGGTATGAGAGTATGTGTTAAATAAAAGAGTTTTACTGTTTAGTTTTCCAGTTAGGTTATAATGATAGGGGCTAAAAAATTAGGTTTGACATGACAAACAGAAGTTGGATATAATACAATCACTAGAATAGGTTTTTTATCTAAAAATGTCAGGATAGAGAACCTTCTTCTCTTTGTATATCTTTTTTTATTTCTGTTGTCGTATTTATTTCTGAGCTCTTAGGCAAGAGAAACAAACATAAGGATTTTGAGGCCTAAAGATAGATATATGATAACAACAAGTTAACAACTGGGACGACACATTTACTTTATGAGCTCAAATTACAAATAATCTATAATTACACAAATATAAAGATTTAGACCATTGGTAGCAGACAAGCATGAGGAGAAAGAAACTATGAGATAAATTAATGGCAGCATTTACTCAACTGATCTTCTAAAACAAAAATACGAAGTGCTGCAATTTTCACCTGGAAGACTAGAGCTTTATTTAAATCCACAGTGAAGCCCTGTGCAACCATTGTGGGACTTTGAAGCTAGTTGATAGGACACAATAAAAAGGAAAAAGAAAGTAATTATGTTAGGAAGGATCCAAGAGAAGATGTACTGCAAAAGGAGACGATGAAAAGTTCCACCATTTGAGTGCAACCATTTAAAGTTACTTTTTCTGATTGAGACAATATAAGGGAAATAAAAACCATCAAATAAGGAGGCAATACAGAAATCAGCCATCTGACGTTGTATATTTTCTTTCTGATTAGCTTTGAGTTAAACTTATACTTCCTCTTCAACTTAGAAATTGACGTCTTTCATTAACTAGTCATGTCACTGGGTACATGTATTAATCAACTAGCTCGAAGGATTTGCTAGCTAGTTGACTTCACCCCAAATTAGTGTTATCAAAGGCGAAAAGCGCAAAAAAGCTCTAAGGTCTGTTGGGGCTTTAAGTGCAAAGCGCAAATAAAGCGCGGGCTTTAATGAAGAAAGGCGCAAATGGAGAAAAACTACAAATATGTATGTGTAGTCCAAGACTAATTTCTATAAGTATGAATACCAAATATATGGACAAAGTAATTGAAGACAATTTACGATAAAGTGAAATATCAACTGTTTAGTGTCGCGTCTTCCGGATTACGCTCGTTAGCAAGGAAAAAGTATGCCTTAGAGCCTTGACGACAACACTGAAGCGCCCGTTAAGTGAAGCGAAGCGCTCAACATGCTTTGAGCCTCGCTTCAGGGCTTAAGCACGCCTTTGATAACACCGCCCCAAATAATATTTTGGCATATTTCATGCAAGTTTGATTACCGTGATCAAGCAAACATCATTCTCATGATCTACCTGTTCCACAACACACTCATGGAAATTAGAGAAGACATACAATTGTTCTTTGGTAGAGCCTCTGTCCAAGCACAATTCCTAGCTTAGTGACCCATTTTGAGAGGGATAAATGTTATGGCAAGAATTTCTTTTTTTTTCTTTTTTTCTTTCCTTTTTTTCTTTTTCCTTTTTTTTTTTGGTTAGTCCCTGTTAAGTTCAGGCCTAATGTTAAGGTAAGAATTCAGACATCGTTGTATCTAAACAAATATTGATCAAAAAGCAAAGTTTAAGACATGCATAGATGTACTTCAAGAAGAATAAAAATAATATTGCCTGACAACACCACTATACCAAATGTCATGTGTAGTTTAAAAAGAAGCCTTATATCATTTTGTCATTGTCATTACCATGGTTTGAATCATTAACCTTGTTTAAGTTAAACATTACAGATGCCTAAGGCTTAAAAGTAAAAAAGAGCCAACATGGAGATATTCAAAAAGAAATGCCTCCGCAATCCAGACCATTTAAGCACTCAATGCACAAATTATCAACAAAAGCTTCTATCAGACCACATATAAAAGTGAAACCTGGTAAGAATAGAAAATTTTGAATCAATAATTCACCTAAAGCAACACAGACCAACAAAATAAATATTCTCCATACACAATTGATTCATCAGATACTAGATTACTTGCAAATGTAAAACAAAACTGTAAAATTTTAAATCATAAAAGATAACCGCAAATGAAATGACTATCCAGAAAGCTGAAGCGTTTCAAATATATGGCGCTTTTTATAGTTTGGCAGATGAAAAATTAGGGAGCACTCATATTTCTAAAAAAGAAAAAGAAAAAACTTTTGCCTTGACAGTTGAAACTTAGGGAAGAACAAAAAAAAAATTACGATTTTGAAAAATAGGAAAAAGTTTGCAGTTTTGAGAAACAAAAACAACGAAAAGCACTTCTAGTTAACTGGTAAATGGGAAATCTTAGTAGGTCAGTTGGTTGGATACATGAACTTGCAGCCTCTATTCCTCGCCTAGTATTCCCCTACCCTATGTAATTAATTAGTACATATATATATATATATATAGAACCAATCAAATTTCTGTAACAACTTTGTCAACAAAATCTGAACTTTGCTCTTCATCAGAAAAAAAAAAAAAACAAATCTGAACTTTGCTCCAAAAGTAGTACAAAATTACGAAAATGTGTTTGACTTAAAAAAAAAAAAAAAAAACAGTGATTTACATAATTGGCAACCAATTCCACAATGTATCCAGCACTCAATTCACAAGCAAAAGACATAAAACCCCAATTCGGACTTATGTTGTATAAGGCTCATTAAAGCGAAACGCTCGTTATTAACATTATTTCATTCAGGCTCGAACCCGAGACGTATGATATCCGACTAAAATGGGAGATCTACTTCACAAATAGCTAAAGTTCAATAAAACTAAGAGTAATCCAAAGAGGAAAAAAAAGAAATTGAAAATAAAACACTTGCCCGCAACAATGTTCGTGTAGCTTGTGAATTTTTCAGGTCAGATTTTGACTCTGTTGAGAGGATTTCTTAGCAAGAAAGTCTCTCTACAGACTACAAATACTACTAGTCAAAACAGACACTGGGTGCTGCCAATTTAAGGTGAGATATTTTAGGAGTTCAAAAAGAAAATTTGGGAATAAGAATAAACCTTTTTCATTTATCTTTTTATATCTTCTAGTATTTGGGATGATGATTTGGATGGTTAGATCCTGACCGCAGATTGTGTTACAGCGATTTTGAGCATCTCAGCAGATCACGTTCGATTCCTAAAATTGACAGTCTGGCAGTCATGCATACAACTCATTCATGTCAAAATCGGGAAAATACTGTAGTTTTTTTTAAAGTGAGAGGTCCTTAATAGCAATTTGTAATTTTGTCAATTGTGAAAAAAATGAATTTCAAACCCTCGCCTAAACTATTATATACTTGTTTGTTAGTTCGGAAGAGGGTCAAATATGCCCTTCTATTATAAGAAAAGTAACTTTACCCTTTTTTATATTATGGATCGGTCTATAAATACCCCTAACGTTATATTAGTAGCTCAAATTGTTTACCCTAAAAATTGAATAATAACTAAACTTATAATGTGGTTTTAAGGATACGTGATTTCACCTAATACCAATTGATAAACGTAAAGATAAGTGATGAAAATTGACAATAATATAAAGCAAACCAGCGTTTGGACAGAGCCCTCGAGCTTGAATACCCTCGAGCTAGTTATGCAAGAACGATTAAAATGCAACAAGCTGATAAACGAGAGAATATAAATTAAAGAGAGAATATAGTATTGCTTTGATCTGTGTGAATGTAAAAGTGCCTACAATGATGGGGACTCCTCTTTATATAGTAGAGGGATCCTAATTATGGTATAACTCTAATTACAAAAGTGAAATCCCATGTTTAGCCTAAACAACCGCCCTTGATTTGATCAGTTCCGAGATTTCCGCCGTGATCTTCGACCGGTTACGGATATCTCGCCTTTCCGTTATTGCGCTTCGTTCAAAGTCTGTCATATATGGTCTCGACCGCTGTTGGTCTCGATCTCGACGAGCACCTTGATTCTCGAGCTCGATACCTTATCTTCGTGCTCTGACCTGATCCATTACGAGACTGACCCTCAACGTGATTCCCTGGTCTCGATTAAATGGCAAAATCGGCCAGGCCCTATTTTAACCGTATACAGATACTCCCCTCGTTTCTTAGAGTGTAATGAGAAGAAACGAACTAAGCCTTCGATTTTATGCCTCGACCATCTATGACATCATCTTTGTGACGGAAGCGACCGAAGTGTTGCGTCGGTACGGTTCCCAAAATCATTAATGAGCGTCAGTTGATGGTCGCCCACCAGTGTCTTTGAATCGTCATAGAAAACATTATAAATAGGTCTTCATCATAATTTTCTCAAACTTTACTTGCAAAACTTCCCTTAATCTTGAAAGCACTCTACTTCCTTTAAGTTTTTCAATTCTGCAAGTTCTTCAAATCCTGTTGTCAACATTTTCTCAAAACAACAAATCCCATCTTCTTCTTTCTCTGAATCCATATAAAAATGGCAAAAACATCTAAAATTGTTCCTCAAAAGGAAAAAGCTTCTTCATCGCGGCTAGCCGGCGATAAAACGTCGGTGGAGCCACGCCTCGAGGAGTGTGTTCCTAGGGGGTGTGATCTTACTTCCTACTTCAAAGTCGAGAAAAATTCATCGGTCCCTGGCCGATGTGAGCCAATGTCGAGATATATATGCTCAATAACTGAGGATGACCTCGAGCAGGTGAAGAAGGATTGCAACTGGGGAGATAAATAGGTGGTGATTCCGACCCCTGAAGAAGACAGCACTACTTACGTGAAAGGGTTTCTAAGTGTTTACACTTACCCTTTCACGCTGGGCCCTGTCGTTCCCGTCATCATCGACTTTTGCTGCCAATACCGAGTAACCCTAGGTAAAATCCATCCCTCCTTTTGGCAGATCGTTATTCTGCTTCGATTCTTCGTGGGCAAGGCGAAGGGATGCCTTTCACCCTCGACCATCTCATCAGAATGTACAGCCCTCGTCTCTATCGAGGTGGGTTAATAAGGCTTCAGTGTCGGGCTACCAAGGTGTTGTTCTCGAGCATAGACGAGGACAAGGATCGAGGATGGATGGGTTGGTTCGTCCGAGTGAGGACTTCCGACATAATCCCGGCCGAGAAGATGCCATTCCCGGAGGAATGAAACATGAAGCGTAAGTAGAAAACCCCACCCATGGCCTCCATTTACTGTCTTGTTTCCTTCGCTTTTTCTCATCGATATTCCTTCATATAATGCAACGGTTTCTTGGATGCCCGGTGCAATTCCGAACCTTGAGGGATGGGTTAGAAAACTGGCATCGACCTCTTCATATGTCGAGCGCTAGTAGCGCGATTTGGCAAGGGGCCGATGGGAGGCCAAAAATCATGGTAAGCTTCTTTTCATGTATTTGATGGTCTTTTTCTGAAATGTTTCCTTTCTCATTCACTTGATTTCTTTTTGTACATGCCTCAGAGACATTGCCGTCGTGAGGCCTCCGTCTGGGGAGGAGGAGTCCCCGAAGACGGCTAAGGATAAGAAGAGGAAAAGGGTCTCGCCCTCTGATACTCCAAAGCCCAAGAAGAGCAAGGATCGCAGGTCAAAGAAGGATACCGTTGTCCTGCCTGCGGATGCAGTTCAGCGACTATGAGATGAAGAAGAGGAGAATGAAGATGCTACCTTCGAGCTGGTGTCTCGAAAGAGAAGCGCCGAGGTCCCAAAGGCTGCTGAGCCGGTGATGATCGAAGAGGTTCAGCCTCGGACCGAGGAAATCTCGGAAGATGGCCCGAGCAAAGTCCCCGAGTCGTCTGAGGCCGAAGATGCCTCCCGCAGTGACGAGCAATCGATAGACGTACCTGAAGGGGCCAATTCTGAGGCCCTTCGAAACAAAGAAAATGCCCCAAGTGACTCGCTTGGGGCAATTGATATTAGCGATTCGCCGCCCCTCCCCACATTTTCCGAGGGGCAAATTCATGAAGCCCAGTCCATGGGGACCCCCGATGTGGGAACGGCCCACGAAAGGGAGGACCTTTTCCGTGGTTGCTTCACGGGGGTCGAAGATGCTTCCGATCTAGGCGATGCATCGAGTATCTTTGACGAGGCTCATCGACTCCCGATTCAGGTAAGCCTTAGCTTCCTTTATTAATACTACTTTTGCCTTTATTTCCTCTTGCCTGATTTTCTTTCTTTCTTCATAGGCCTTGACGCTTCATCAGGAAGCGTTTTCTAAATCCCGGGCAGAGCTGAACCGGTGTGAGGCCGATCTGAAGAGGCTCACGGAGGAGAGAGATGCCCTCAAACTTCTCTGCGGGCAAAAAGAAGAGGAGATCAAGGTCCTCCGAGCCGAATTGGCCATAGCCCATAAAGAACAAACCGACCTGATTGAGCAGGTAATGAATTTTTTTTAGAAGTGTGATGTAACCGTTCGGGGATGACGACTAATACTTCGATCATGCGGGTTCAGCAGAAGGCTGAGAAGATCGAGCAGCTCCGTGAGGAGGCCATCACGAAGGAGGCTGAGACCTTGGGATGGAAGCAAAACATGGACCGTCTTGCCTCGGAGAAAGAGACTGTTCAGGCCCAACTTTCATCAGCCGAACGTCGACTCCAAAGTTGGAAGGAGGAAAGCTTATCTCAGGCCAAAAAAATGGAGGAGCTCGAGGCTCGGTTGGCCATCGAATTGGCAAAAGCCAAATTCGAGGTTGAGACGGCTCAAGCCGATGCTGAGGCAATTGCTACTGTCTACCGATCCGATGCCGAGGCCGCTCAAGCTCGAGCATTCTGTATTGCCGAGCATGCCAAATGCCAGTCTCGGAGAGAGACTCTCAAGGAGATACATGCTCGCGACTTTGACCTTGCTGTCGAGATCGAGAGTGTGAAAGAGCTTGAGACTGAAGCTAAAGCATTTCTCTCTTCCGACGATGATGATTCTGGGAGCGTGAGTGGTTCCGACGGCGGTGAAGATGAAGATGAGGCTCCCGGGAAGGATTAGGCACTTAGGATTTTTTCTTCTTTGAATTTTTTGTGTAGGGTCTTAACCGATCCTTGTAAATATTTCCGTATATAAAAGATCTTTCTTCTTTTTGATTTGCCTTCATTTCAATTTCTGCCTCGTACAATTTCCGTTTTGACCATATCTTGAAAATTTTCATGAGGCTTAGGCAGTTTGATCGAGATTGGACTAGTGTAGTCCTTATAATCGAGTGGATATTTGCTTGGACTCGAAGTAGGACGACCCTTAGGTTTTAGTTGAGTGAGAATGATTTCTCAAACTCAAAAATGGCCCTTAGGCTCTTGAATTAGGCCGATATGGCCTTAAAAAGAATGGCTTTTCGCTTTTCAGCATAAAAAGTTAATCATAAAAATTTGTTTGTGTCTTAGCACTAGATAAATCTATTAGGGTTTTCGGGGGTTAGAGTTATTGGAACCCTTTGCTTTGTTACGCCTTAGCGTGAAACAATTTTGTTCGGGAGTTCGAACAATTTGTTCCAGCACTCAATTCACATGCAAAAGATATAAAACCCCAAAATTCCACACAGTTTTTTTTAGATTTCTCTGGTAACCAATTCGAACTTATGTTGTATAAGGCTCATTAAGCAGAACGCTCGTTATTAAGATTATTCCATTTATAGGCTCGAACTCGAGACGTATGATATCCGAGTAAAATGGGAGATCTACTTCACAAACAGCTAAAGTTCAATAAAACTAAGAGTAATCCAAAGAGGAAAAAATGAAATTGAAAATAAAACACTTACCCGCAACAATGTTCGTGAAGCTTGAGAATTTTTCAGGTCAGATTTTGACTCTGTTGAGAGGATTTCTTAGCAAGAAAGTCTCTCTATAGACCACAAATACTACTAGTCAAAATAAAAACTGGGTGCTACCTATATAAGGTGAGATATTTTAGGAGTTCAAAAAGAAAATTTGGGAATAAGAATATACTTTTTTCATTTATCTTTTTTTATAAGTATCTTTTAGTATTGGGGATGATGATTTGGATGGTTAGATCCTGACCGCAGATTATGTTACACCGATTTTGAGCATCTCAGTAGATCACGTTCGATTCTTAAGATTGAGAGTCTGGCAGTCATGCATACAACTCATTCATGTCACCATCGGGGAAATACTGTAGCTTTTTTAAGTGAAAAAGGTCAAATTTGTCCCTCTACTTTAATAAATTATCCCTGTTTATCCCTAGTTCTACTATCGGTCCAAATAAGTTCCTACCGTTAGGAAATTCAACCCTAACGGTTGTCCACGCAAAGGACTCCCTTAACAAAAAATTCCACGTAATGAAATAATTCTAAATTTTTATTCTTTTTCCTTTTCTTCTTTTTCTCTCTTTTTTCCACCTAACATCTGAATCCCTTGCCTCCACCATTAGCAACCATAACCACTAAACCCATGAAAGAATTGGGTATCTAATACTTTGCAACGGCGCCTTGAATAATCGTTCTTCACCTTGAACCACATTGAGACAATCTCCTGCCACCATTTTCAACTTCTGTCAACCGTCTTTCTCCTACATTTCAAAAAATCTCTAGTCTTCATTTGTTAAAATCGCTAGGTTTCATTTTCAACTGTTTCTTACAACAAAATGGACTCAAGAACTAAAATTGTTTGCTCTTTCCATTATTTTGGTTAATAAATTGTAGTATTATTCAAATCAACCATATCCAATAAGAAATAAACCAGTAAAATAGTGTGAAAGAAAATGCTATAAACCAACGTAAAGCAGATAACTTTTCAACCATAATATAGTATCAATGAAACAAAGTTGACCAAAAATCACAGGCCAAAACGCACAACGACAGGGGGACGGAATCGGAGCTTCGAAGAAGCAACAGTAAATGAACAAGACAAAGTAAATGGGTGAAGATATCAAGACGTCGCTACAAATGGCGACAGATGTTGGGCAACTTCCGGCAAGATACCGGTGGTGGAGCCATTTCCATCCCGTCTTTCTGATTTTTGTACAGATCTATGTGTGTGTGGTTTCCCGATCTACCATATTTGGGGCCAGTGGTGCTCGTCGGCGTTTTGATTTTTTGAGCAGGATCTGGATATGGGTAAGAAGGAAGGTGAATCGTGGTCAAATAGTTTTTGGGTCAGGTGGCTTCCGGTGGTGTTCATATGGATCTGATTTTTAGTGGCGTCAGATATTTTTTGATAGGTCACCGGAGGATATAGTAGGCGGGAGGAAGAGATTGTTTTCTAGAGGTTAGCGGGTCAGTTGATCCCGCCGGCGCCGGCAACAACTAAAGGAGAGAGGGACCATTTTTTCCGGTGAATGGTGGAGGACAAGGGAGAGATCAGAGATTCTGAAAAGAGAGAAAAAAGAGAAAAGGTAGAAAATAAATATTTAGAACGAAAAAAGAAATATTAAGAAATAAAAGTAAGGGTGGGTTATTTAATTACGTGGCATTTTTTATTGAGTGGGTCCTTTGCCACGGTGGACAGCTTTAGGGTTGGGGGTATTTTTGTTTACTTTTTTAACGGTAGGGACGTATTTGGACTGATAGTAGAACTAGGGATAAACGTGAACAATTTACTAAAGAAGAGGAACAAATTTAACCTTTTTCCCCTTTTTTAAAGTGATAGGTCCTTAATAGCAATTTGTAATTTTGTCAATTGTGAAAAAAAAAAAAGGGATTTCAAACCCTCCCCTAAACTATTATGCTTGTTTGTTAGTTTGGAAAAGGGTCAAATATGCCCCTCTATTTATAAGAAAAGGATTAACTTTACCCTTTGTTATATTATCGATTTACAAATACCCCTAACATTATACTAGTAGCTCAAATATACCCCTCCTCTGTTAGAGTTGTTCAAGATGAATATTAAATCTCATGTGGTACTGATATGTTGGTGAGGGAACACCACATGGCATGCCACCTCATCACCCCAACCCATTTTACCCTCATCTTCATTTCTTCAAAGCTTCCAGATATGGTTTAAGAAACAGAGCATTTTGATTCAATTAGCATCAGACTTTAATGTCCCAAGTTTGAAGATATTTTTTTCTGCACCAAAAATGTTTAGCATAAGAGCACCAAATGCGATTCCTGAACTATGAATCTTTTAGGAGAACTAACGCCAGAGCAAGTTTAAAGTAAATAGAAGAGCAGAATTTCAGCAAGGAACTTAATAATGATCGAAGTAAATTTAACTGTTAGTAAAAATAAATCATCTTTATGCACCTTCTACACCAAAAAAAAAAAGGAAAGAATGTAAAGAAACAAAGAACAAGCTCCAAGGTTGAATAACAAGCAAATATTTCTTAGTTTACATTAGCAGACTATGGTCATTCCACGCAGAAACTTGCATCAGCATTGCAGGTTATAAGGTGCTAACTGATTTTTTCTGTAAAGGACACCAGCATAAGTGTCCTCAAAAACTCTGCTCCCAGCGGGCTACACCTTAAGCAAAAGAGAGAGCTTTATACAAGTAAAATTAAGACATTGAATTGCACTTTTTCATGTGTTTCAAGATATTTTCACTAATTATTATCGAGCATTTACATATAGGTTGGGGTGATGATGTGGCATGCCACGTTGTGTCCATCTCACCAAAATGTCAGCGCCATTGGATATCCACTTTGGACAGCTTTAACGGAGAAGGGGTATATTTGAACAACTAATATAATTTTTAGACCGATAGTATAACGAAGAGTAATATTTTCACTAATTATTATCGAGCATTTACATATAGGTTGGGGTGATGATGTGGCATGCCACGTTGTGTCCATCTCACCAAAATGTCAGCGCCATTGGATATCCACTTTGGACAGCTTTAACGGAGAAGGGGTATATTTGAACAACTAATATAATTTTTAGACCGATAGTATAACGAAGAGTAAATTTGATCTTTTCCTTATCGCAGAGGGACAAATTTGACCATTTTCCCTTGTTAGTTTCATACTTAAACTATATTGTGCTCATAATATTCATGAACTATAATAAGCTAATGTTAAAGTATCCCCTAGAGTGATATCTGGCATAGAACTTGTGTTCCTTTCCTAAGTGGCGCATGAATGCTTAAAATAAAGAAAATTCATGGCTTTATTAAGTTCACTTCTCCGTCAATCTAAGGTTATTATTTTCAGGGAACTACGTGTAAACTTAGGTGTTCTCTCCACCAATCTAAGAGAGCCTCCTTAATTATAATTGATTCTCTTTATGAGCAAGTAACTCCACTTTACCAATGACTAATCTTGATGGTTTTCCTTGCAAATGCTAACTGAGGTTCAAGTTTGGAAAATATGTGAAGATAATAGCAATGAGAAATAGAATAGTGATCTTGTTGTGATTGAAAATAATTTACGAGTGTGACCGTGAATAAAGAGTTTGATGGAATCTAGAGCCAAGAATTCACTTCCTTACACCATTTTACCAAACGTTGAATCAATTTTCAAATATTTTTTCTCAACTTAACTTCAAATGCTACTTTTTTTTAAATATCATACTTTTATTTACAAATGCCTAGAACAAACAAGAAATAGAAGAATACGTGAGAAGAAGGCTTTGGATTCGGGACTGAATAAAAAAAGAAAAACACATAAAGAAGAGATTTTGAATACACTTGTGTATACGAGAGAGACCGAGCACCATCGACACCTCAGTTTTCGATGGATTAAATGAAGCGAAGACTTGACCGTAAGGAATCAGAATTGGAGCAAGGAATCCCTCGAGTCGGGGCCTGGCCAAAACACATGCCCTCGAAGGAGTCGGGGCCACGTCCTCCAAGTCCGATTTGAATCCCAAAGTTTCAGAAAACATAACCAGATAATCGAGCATGACTAACAAAGGGCCGTGATATCCGTGCCCAACTGGATGTCACGGCGTGAATCTCGGCAAGTATCGGCAGAGAATTACTGATTAGCAAAATGGAAGATTTTTACCTTTTATGAAATTGTACTTAGAGTAAAACTCATCTACTATATAAAGGGGAGTCTGACTATTCATTAGGGACATTGTAACACGCATACCAAGGCAATTTACTCTTATTTTCTCTGCTATTCAAAGTTCTTACTGTTGCTCTTCAGTTCTTCATTATTACGAGCCGGGGCCCCCCACAATTGGTTTGATAATTTATCACGCCCTTGATCTGCTTAATCTAACGCAATTTATCATTTGTATTGAATTAATCAGCATATTCTTAAAATCACATACAAATTTAATTGTTGTCTGTTTTTTAGGGTAAACAGTTTGGCGCCCCCGTGGGGCTAAGGATAATAGTGGCAATTTGATATAAATTTCCATCACACACTCTGCTTTACTCTTGTTCTTTGAGATCTTAATTTCAGGAAAACTTAAGGATGTCAAGCTCTCAATCTGCTCACTTAAACGTTGATGCTGAATCTGGCCACCATGACGAAAACAAGAATATAGTGCCCAGCAACGATGTTCACCCTGCTGACCCCAACGGGACCCCGGTCGCAGACCCAATCGATGCCAACTCCCATGTGGCCATCGACGCTAACTTGCCCACCAACTAGAAAACAACGTTCGCGGGGGAGCCAGGTCGGTAGCCAGGGATACGCACGGCGGTGAAGGCGATGGGATCAAATTGCGAGTGATCTTCAAAATGTTACAGGCTCAACTGGCAGTGATAGCCCAATTACAGAACCAAAGCCGCACCCTCAACAGAGTTGAGTCTGAACCATCCCGGGAAAACACTCGCAAAAATGAACCAGCCGTAGAAAGGCTGAGTGAAGCTGAACCCGGGACCAACCCTGAGATAATAAAGATGCTCGAGGAACTGATGAAACGGGTAGAATCGGGAGAAAAAAAAATCGAAGCTAACGACAAAAAAGTGGAGACCTATAACTCCAGGGTCGATCAAATCCCAGGAGAACCACCGATACTGAAAGGCCTGGATTCCAAGAAGTTTGTCCAAAAGCCTTTCCCTCCGAGCACAGCTCCGAAGAAGATCCTGAAGAAGTTTCGTATGCCCGAAATTCTGAAGTATAATGGAACGACTGATCCAAATGAACATGTGTACACGTGCGCTATCAAGGGGAAAGACTTGGAGGATGATGAGATCGAATCTGTTCTGCTGTAAAAGTTCGGGGAGACCTTGTCAAAAGGAGCTATAATATGGTATCACAACTTACCCCCTAATTCTATTGACTCGTTTGCTATGCTTGCAGATGCCTTTGTAAAAGCACACGCCGGGGCCATCAAGGTCGAGACCAGGAAGTCAGACCTTTTCAAGGTAAAGCAAAGAGATAAAGAGATGCTCAGGGAATTTGTGTCGAGGTTTCAAATGGAACAGAAGGATCTACCCCCGGTCGCGGACGATTGGTCTGTTCAGGCATTCACCCAGGGACTCAACCCTTGAAGCTCATTGGCTTCGCAGTAGTTGAAACAAAACTTGGTAGAATACCCGGTGGTAACTTGGGCCGACGTCCATAACAGGTACCAATCAAAAATCAGAGTGGAAGATGATCAACTCGGGACCCCTTCCGGGTCCGTATATCCCATCAGAACTAGTGATAGATCCAAAAGAACCATCGATCATAAACAAAGATCGAACAGAGATCGATATCAACCTTATAACGGATATCAAAGGAGTAGTGGGTCCGGACGTAATCCTGCAAGGAATAAAAAAGAAACGATCGAGACCACAATAGTCGGGGACTCATGAGCAAGAATGATTTTGGCAGGCCACTCGGGGCCAAGGAGGCACCGAGATTATCGGAATATAACTTCAGTGTCGATGCCGCCAGCATCGTATCCGCCATCGGACGCATCAAAGATACTAAGTGGCCTCGACCATTACAGTCTGATCCTGCCTAAAGGGACCCCAACCTAATGTGTAAATAAGATGGCACTCACGGCCACAGAACCAAAGACCGACGACAGCTGAGAGAAGAAGTAGCCCAGTTATTCAACAACGGACACCTCCGAGAATTTCTAAGTGGCCAAAAATTACTTCAGGAATAGGGACACCAACAAGCAGATCGAACAAGAGGAACCTCAGCACGTCATTAACATGATCATTAGCGGAGTTGACATCCCCCAAGCGCCGATGTAAAACGCACTAAAGTGTCCATCACAAGGGAAAAACGGACTCGAGATTATGTACTGGAGGGAACCATATCTTTCAATGACAAGGACACTGAAGGCATCGTGAAACCGCAAAATGAAGCACTGGTAATATATGTACTCATAAATAAATCTCGAGTTAAGCGTGTGTTAATTGATCTAGGTAGCTCGGCCAATATTATTAGATCGAGGGTCGTGGAACAGCTGGATCTGCAAGACCAAATTGCACCTGCAGTCCGAGTTTTAAATGGATAACATGGCATGCGAGACCACTAAAGGGGAGATAACTCTATCGGTAAACACCGCTGGAATCATTCAGGAAACCAAGTTCTACGTGATCGGAGGAGATATGAGATACAATGATTTATTCGAGACGCCATGGATTCACAACATGAGGGCGGTACCCTCGACACTACGTCAGGCGTTGAAATTTCCCACACCGGGAGGAATCAAAATAGTTTACGGGGAGAAACCGGCCATAAAAGAAATGTTCACGGTCGTTGAGGTGGTCTTGATATCCGCACTCTCGACATTAAAGAACCCGAGTTCTATAACCATGGGAGAAACCAAATAGCAATCACCGTCCCCAGCCCCAACTGAATCGAAAAAGCAGGAGACAGGCGAGGATGACGATTATGGAGTCCCTAGGTCTTTCATAGCCCCTGACGATTCTGATGCCACCAAGTCAACGGTCAGGAGCTGGAGCAAGTTAGATTGATCGAGCACCTGCCCGATCAGAAGGTATATCTGGGCACAGGGCTAACTCCCGAGCTCAGGGAAAAACTCATCGAATTCCTTATAGCTAACATAAATTATTTCGCTTGGTCCCATCTAGACATGACAGGGATCCCGCCTGAAATAACTACTCACAAGTTGAGCTTGGATCCGAAGTTTCGCCCAGTTAAACAGAAGAGGAGACCTCAATCTGAAGTCAAGCATGCATTCATCAAAGACGAGGTATACAAACTCCTTAAAATAGGTTCCATTCGGGAAGTCAAGTACTCGAATTGGTTAGCAAACGTAGTGGTAGTGCCTAAAAAGGGAAATAAATTAAGAATGTGTGTAGACTACAAAGACTTGAACAAGGCATGCCCTAAGGACTCTTTTCCTTTGACTAACATCGATCGCATGATTGACGCGACGGTCGGCCACGAGATACTCAACTTTCTCAATGCCTATTCCGGGTACAACCAGATCCGGATGGATCCGGGCGACCAAGAAAAGACTTCCTTCATCACTAAATACGGCACCTACTGTTATAACATAATTCCATTCGAAGAGCGAATAGGAAAATCAATGGATGTTTACATTGACGACATGCTAGTTAAGTCCCTACGAGCAGAGGACTATTTGGAACATTTGCAGGAAACCTTCAACATACTGAAGAAATACAATATGAAGTTGAACCCGGAGAAATGCGCATTCGAAGTCGGGTCTGGGAAGTTACTTGGATTCATGGTGTCCAACCGGGGAATCGAGATCAATCCCAACAAGATCAAGGCCATAGAAGATATCACTATGGTGGACAATGTCAAGGCCGTTCAAAGGTTAACCGGGCGCATAGCCGCCCTGGGTTGGTTCATTTCAAGGTCCTCCAATAAGAGCCATCGATTCTTCTCGTTATTAAAGAAGAAGAATAACTTCTCATGGACCATGGAGTGCCAGCAAGCTTTGGAAGAACTAAAACGGCACCTTTCTAGTCCACCTTTGTTTCATACTCCGAAGGTAGACGAGCAGTTATACCTGTACTTGGCGGTATCCGAGTTAGCGGTAAGTAGAGTCTTTGTCCGGCAAGAAGAAGTTACGCAATTTCCTATATATTATGTTAGCACGACCCTAGGCGAGGCCGAAACAAGGTATCCACACCTGGAGAAATTGGTGCTCACTTTGCTAAGCGCCTCCAGGAAGTTAAGGTCATATTTTTAGTGCCATCCCATATGTGTCGTCACTACTTACCCATTGAGGAACATAATGCACAAACCTGAGCTCTCGGGACGATTGGCCAAATGGGCCGGGGAAATTAGCGGGTACGATAATGAATATCGACCCCGAACCGCCATCAAATCTCAAATTTTGGCAGACTTCGTGGCCGACTTCGCGCCGGCCTTAATACTCGAGGTCGAAAAAGAATTGTTGTTAACCTCGAGGACCTCCTCAGGAATCTGGACCCTCTTTACAGACGGTGCCTCGAACGTAAAGGGGTCTAGACTCGACATCGTGTTGAAACCGTCCTCAGGTAACGTAGTTAGGCAATCTATTTAAAAAAAGGGCAGCCCAGTGCACTAAGCTCCCACTATGCGCGGGGTCTGAGGAAGGGCCAGACCACAAGGGTCTATTGTACGCAGCCTTACGCTGCATTTCTACAAGAGACTGTTTCCACGACTTGAACCCGTGACCTCCTAGTTAGGCAATCTATTAGAACTGTGAAATTGACTAACAATGAAGCCGAGTATGAGGCCATGATCGCAGGTCTCGAAATGGCTAAAAGCCTAGGGGCCGAAGTGATCGAAGCTAAATGTGATTCCCTCCTTGTAGTGAATCAAGTCAATGGGATATTCGAAGTAAAAGAGGAACGAATGCGAAGATACTTGGATAAACTACAATTCACGATACATCGATTCAAGGAATAGACCTTACAACACGTGCCCCGGGATCAAAATAGCGAAGCCGATGCTCTAGCTAACTTGGGGTCGTTGGTTGATGACGACGAATTCAGCTCGGGAACGGTCGTACAAATCATAAAATCAGTAATGGAAGAAGGACACGCCGAGATAAACTTGACAAGCTTAACCTGGGACTGGGGAAACAAGTGTGTAGATTACTTGAAGACCGGGAAGCTGCCCTCGGATCCTAAAGAATCGAGGGCTCTGCATACGAAGGCGGCCAAATTTAGCTTGTCCGAAGATAATACACTGTTCAGAAAAATGCTCGATGGCCCACTCGCCATATGTGTAGGACCGAGAGACGCCAAATATGTTTTGAGGGAAGTTCACAAAGGTACCTGGGGGAACCATTCGGGGGCAGAATCGTTGGTTCGCAAGATAATCAGGGCCGACTATTACTGGATCGACATGGAGAAAGATGCGAAGGAGTTCGTGCGAAAATGCAACTGCTGTCAGAGGCATGCACCAGTGATGCATCAGCCTGGGGAGCTACTACATTCGATTTTGTCACCTTGGCCATTCATGAAATAAGGAATGGACATCGTCGGTCCCCTACCATAGGCACCCGGTAAGGCTCAATTTATACTATTTATGACTGACTATTTTTCTAAATGGGATGAAGCTCAGGCATTCGAGAAAGTCAGATAAAAACACGTTATTGATTCTATTTGGGACCACATAATATGGCAGTTTGGGATGCCGACCGAGATCGTATGTGACAACGGGAAGCAGTTTATCGGCAGCAAGGTAAGCAAATTTTTCGAAGACCATAAGATCAAAAGGATCTTATCAAAACCTTATCATCCTAGTGGGAACGGGCGGGCGGAGTTTACAAACAAAACCATACTCCAAAAACTTAAGAAAAGGTTGACTAATGCCAAAGGAAAATGGAAGGAAATTTTGCTCGGAGTCCTGTGGGCCTACCGTACGACCTCAAAGTCTAGTACCGGCGCCACCCCATTTTCGTTGGTCTAAGGTGCCGAAGCACTTATAGCGATCAAGGCAGGAGAACTGAGTCTCAGGTTCAGTGATGCGACTAATAAGTCAAACGGTGAGGCCATGAGCACGAGCCTGGAACTATTGGATGAAAGGCGCGAGGCTGCCCTCGTACGGTTGGCCGCCCGGAAGCAACGGATTGAAAAGTATTACAACCGGAGATTCAACCTCCAACACTTTAATATCGGAGACTTGGTGTTAAGAAAGGTGACACTGAACACCCAGAACCCGAAGGAAGGGAAGTTGGGACAGAATTGGGAATGCCCATTCTGAATTATCGAGATTACCGGTAAAGGTTCGTACAAATTACCCACTTAAAATGATACTACTGTGGACTAGAACGTTACAACTAGAACGTGACCCACTTGCGAATTGGACTCACACTTGCAGGCAACAGCCAAAGGATAATGTAGTTGTTAGACCTGAAAGCACGCGTTGCACTCTTTTTCCCTTGAATCGATTTTGTCCCAAATGGTTTTCCGACAAGGTTTTTAATGAGGCAATAGTAGATCGTGCTAACTTAGAATCAAAGACCGGTTTTAAATCGGAGTCAATAATCACATCAACAGTATCTGAGCCCTCTCGACGATCGACCTCAAATACTGGGGGCCATCACCCTCGGGTAATGATTTTTATCAAGGAAGGAAACTTTGTGCTTGAACAGTCTGGGCTCGGTGGATAGGATTTATTGTAAGGGCCAAACGATCGAATGAACCGTGCCCGTGAAGACCAACTAAGCCATAACACGAAGCTTGTACACACTTACAATCTTGTATATTACGCACAGGAATGAAAGAAAGTTTCTGCCTTGCTGATACATATTTTGCTCTTTAAGATCATTACATTTTATTCCTTAAGAATATTGATCCCAAGGGCCGCCTCTATCCGGATCCAAATTCCTTAAGGATATCGACCCCAAGGGCCGCCTCTATCCAGATCTAATAGATTGCCCCCACTCGGGGACTGTCATCTGAAACAAACTCGAACGACTCGGGATGTCAAAACCTGGAGGCACAAGAGCCTATTAGGCAGTGCCTAAACTTAAAAGGCTACGGCTACCCTAAAAATAGCTCGAAGACGTCCGAAGCCCGTAATCAAGACATAAGGCCTTCAAAATTCTAAACCTGTTCCAAGGTTACCCTCATCAAAATTATAGTCTAAAACATTTAAACGAGCATTTTGGGGAAAGCTTCTGGTCATCTCGAGCCCCCACAAGTTTCAAACAAAACTTGCATCGAAAACAAGTCTTGTTCGGACCTCCGAAAAATGACTTATTACTACGTTTTATTCCGTTCTAAGGCATTTGAAATCTTTGCAAAAGGGATGCTAGAGGTAATAGACTTGAAAATTGACAAAAAGAGAAAAAAACCTTATATATACATTCCGAAATGTTTTTACAAAGGCCAATGAAAACGACCTCAACAAAATAAGTGTACAAAATGCAAAAACAAAGACAAAATTTCCTAAGGCACCTACACCCGCCTCGTCACCAAAGTCGTCGGGGTCTTCTCCATCTTCGGGTTCGTCGGAGCCCTCGAAACCTTCTTAACCCTCGAGGTCATCCAGCTTCTTGGCCTCGACCTCGAGTTTCTTCGCCTCTTCGATCTCGGCCGCTAGGTCAAAACCGCGGGCGTGGATTTCTTCGAGGATCTCCCTCCAAGAAAACCGCTTCACGTACTCAATAGTAACTTTCAGGCGGGCCTCGGCTTCCTCAATATCAGCCCTATACTGGGCCACCATCTCTTCAGCATCAGCCCTGGTTGTTTCCGACTCGGACCTCGTTATTTCAAGCTCCTTGCCAAGGGCATCCTGTTCAGCAATAGCCGATCCCAATTGAGCTTGGAGATCCTCATTTTGTCGAGCTCGTGCTTCGGCCTTCTCCTTCGCCACTCAGAGCTGAACCCTTATCGATGCCAGCTGCTCTCGGGCCGTCTCCTTCTCCAAAGCCAGTCGGCCCATTTTTCCCTTCCAAACATCGGCCATGGCCTAGACCTCGTTCATCTTGGTCCGGAGTTGGTCGATCCGGTCAATCTTCTACTAAACCTGCGAAGTTTGGTCGTTAGTCACCATGGCTAAGTCTTCATTTCCAACTTCAAAAACTTTTACCTGTTCTACCAAGTCGGCATGCTCCTTCTGAGCTGCGTCCAACTCGGCCCGGAGATTCTTGACGGCCCCTTCGTGTTACTTGCTGAGAAGTTTATACATGTCTTTTTTCTCAGCAAGCTCCCTGGCCTCAGCCTCGAGCTGTTTAACCTCAACACGGTATCGAAGAAAGCTTTCATGATGGAGTACCGAGGCCTGCAAAAAGATAAAAGGAAGAAGACGTAAGAAATATCAAGAACTAAGTCAGAGGATGAAAGAGCGTAATGATGCCTTACCCGATTCAACGCCCACTGTGCTTCGTTGAACAAGCATGGTACGCCCACCTCATTCATTTTCGCCTGGTCTTCTTCGATTACCAGGCACCGGAGGTAACTCTCTACTCCTACGGGAGCAGAAAGAACCCGAGAATCCTCTGGGACGGTGATGATTATCGACCTCTTACGGCCGAGATCCGTGCTCGGGGCAGGAAACTAGTTGATCAACTTTGGGATCGAATTCAGCCCATCGGTTTCTGAAGATGGCTGCTTCCTCAACACCTCAAGATCACCCAACGTGGTGAAGTCTTCCAAAGCATCCGAGTCTACACAGTCAAAAAAAGACGAAGGGGATCGTCAGCACCATGAGCCCCTTCGTTGGATCGCTCCTTCACCGTTCGAGCCTCCTCAAGCATGGACTCGGTATTGGAAGGCGACCTTGAAATATCTATTACACCGGGCACCTCCTTCGTGGTGTGGCCGACTCCCGGGAAGTATCGGCCCTAGTCTTAGGAAGATCGGCCTCATGAATCTCATGTTCAATAGCTACCCACTCCTCGGGGGGCGTCGGCTCGTGGGCCACAAAAAAATCATCCTTCAGGCTCGTCTCTGTGCCAGAAGAGCAAGTCCGAGTTGGGTGCTCGAGAGTTGGAGCTCTCCTTTGGCTTACGGGCAAACCTTCTCTTTAATTTCTTCTTCTCTGAACTCGGGGAGCCCGGAGCCTTCCTTTTCTTCTTCTCTCCTACTGCAGCCCCGAGCAGCCTTGAAGCGGAGGGATCAATGGACATGTCCCTTACTGAAGGCCTAAGTTCAACGGTCTTAGGCAAACATGCGAAAGAAAAAGTGAAGAAAAGAAGGTGCGCACGATACAAATAGGAGAGAGAGATGTTACCTATTTGAGGAAGGGTCTTACCATGAGAACGGGCTTCCCAGCGGCCCTTCGAGAATTTTTGCCATGAGCGCTCGGAATAAGGCGTTTGTGAGAAAATGCCCTCGATCTACTCCTTGAGCCGAGGGACGGCGTTTGGGACTCGAGTAGCAGCTGCACCACCATGAGTACTAGTAAGGAAAGAGGAGATAAAAATGAAATAAACGATTAACAAGAAGTTGTACTTACGAGATGCATTCCACTTCTCTAGGAATGGCATGAACTCGGGCGGGATCAGGTCTTCGGTCTTCACCCGTACGAAATGTCCCTGCCAGCCCCAATCCCAGTCCTCAACGATACTCGAGAATGGAGCCTTGCTGGCCCGACATGTAAGATTTATTAGTCCCCCTCGAAAGATCCGGGAACTATATAGGCGGAGTAGATGGTCGATGGTGAACCGTCGGGATTCAGTCTTGTTCACAAAGTAACGAAGGAGTATCGCGATCCTCCTCATCGATGGATAGATCTAACCGAGTCATACTTCGTACCTCTTGCAGAAGTCAAGAATCACCAGTCCACCGGACCCAATGTGAAGTGTAAACACTTAGATATCCCTCAACATGGGTAGTAATGGCCTCCTCAAGGTCGGGGACCACTATGTCCTTGTCTATCCAGTTGCAATCCTTTCGAACCTCGGGGAGGACATCTTTGGTGATTGAGCATATATATATCTTGATGCCTCCTCACCTCGGCCTTGTACTGACAAGGGCTTTTCAACCTTGAAATCGTCAGCAACCGAGCAGCCCCCGGGGAAAAAAATTGTCAAGGGAGACTCGATAGTTGGTTCATCGGTAGCTATATCAGGAGCGGACCTCTCAAGGACGAACACATTGGGAGTGATTTCCTCGATTTCAGCAGGCGGTTGTGAAGAAGAAGAAGCGACTTGGTAGGAACGGATTTTGAAGTTTTAGCCATTGTTATCTGGAAGAAGCTAGAAAAATATGAAAGGTTGAGAGATAAAAGGTCAAGTGCGCTGGTTTGTGTAGAAAATAAGTAGAAACTTGCAACTTACTGAGAAATCTTGAAGAACGAAGGTAAAAATATTGAAGTATGAAGAAGGGTAGTAATTTCCTAAAGACTCGAAAGTAGAAGATTGGTAAAAAGGTAAAAAATGAACAAAGGAGGGAAGTATTTATAGAGGCTTTGCGCCGTTTCGCATTCAGGAATGGCCTGTCGATGGCTGACACGCGTTTGGAGTCATGATGACATGATTGACGGGACGTTTCGAATTCTTTGTCGTTTCTATCACGGCGTATTGAGGAAGGAATCGAAGTAACTATGTCGTTTCTCGTCATTTCAGTAAACTTACTCTTAGAGAAACGAGGGGACTATCTATGTACAAGAGAGACCGAGCGCCCTCGACACCTCGATTTTCGATAAAGTAAACGAAGCAGAGACTTGACCGTAAGGAATCGAAATTGGAGCAACGTGCCCCTCCAGACGGGGCCCAGCCAAAACACCTGCTCTCGGAGGAATCGGTGCCACGTCCTCTAGGCCGATTCGAATCCCAAAGTTTCGGAGAACATTACCAGATAATCGAGCATGACTAACAAGGGGCCGTGATATTCATGCCCGGCCGGATGTCACGGCGTGAATCTCGGCACGTATCGACAGAGAATGAGTGATTAGCAAAACGAAAGATTTTTACCTTTTATGAAATTGTACTTAGGGTAAAACTCCCCTACTATATAAAAAGGAGTATGACTATTCATTAGGGACATTGTAACACACATACCAGGGCAATTTACTCTTAGTTTCTCTGCTATTCAAAGTTCTTACTATTGTTCATCAGATCTTCATTATTACAAGACCGGGATTGAAGGCATGCATTACGTTAAAGTTGTTACCGAGTCCGGGTTTACTTCCCACAATTGGTTTGATAATTTATCACGTCTTTTATCTGCTTAATCTAAAGCAATTTATCATTTGCATTGAATTAATTCGCATATCCTTAAAACCACATACAAATTTAATTATTGTCCGTTGTTTAGGGTAAAACTTAGACTATATATAATTAAGTTCGAAGTGCACGGGTTGTAGCAGTCTATACGCACATTGAAAAATACTGTGGATGTATTATTTGAGGGAATCTTGATCCAAAGAATATTGAGAATATCCTGGAACCCTCCAGGATATGATGTAGTCCAAAAATCTAATTGCATTATCCACTAACAAAATCGACAATAACTTTTTAAAAGAAATACTTAGGTTTTACATTTATTTTTATGATAAGGCTTTAATTGAACCTTTTAATTCGTTCAATTGTCTAATGAAATTAACAGTAACTATCTTTGAGGTCGAAAGAAAAACTATCCTCCTACCCCCCCCCCCCCCCTCCCCCCCCAACCCCCCAAACTGTCTCCTTCTTAACTAAGTAACTCTGGTCTGTTTGGAAATCCACCAGGTAATTGAAATTGATGTAATTACTAGGGTAGTAATTACACAGTCTAGTAATTACACAATATTGTAATTACAATGACCTGTTTGGTTGCCATAATATAATTACAGTGTAATTACAAGCGTACTGTTTGATTGCACAGGTATAACTACGTTGTTAGATTACATTTTAAATATAAAGTTAATTATCAAAAATTAAAAGTTAAGATTTAACAAATATATGCCTTCATAAATGATAATTTGAAGATATGTGAATTTTGTGGAATTAAAGTCTATGTTAAATTTGGACAAGCTCTTAAGAAATATCAAGCTCAAACCAAGATTAAATTATTTAAGTCCAAATAATGTATTTAAATTAAAGTCCAAATTCATTGGCTAATTCATTGAGTTGGTCTTCAAGAGATGAGCCCACCTTATTAGGCCAAGGTTCATGCCACGTGTCAAATGACGTGATGCGACAAGTCAAATCAATGATCAATAAAATCATGCCATGTGCATAAGTGATGTACCATGCCAATTCAAATGCAAGGACCAATCAAATGTCGCCAAGTATTCAAGTGACATGGTTCAACCAATCACATGCAAGCTTATCACATAGATCTAGTGATAGATTTGATGACTCAAGTTGACCACTCAAATTGGAGAAAAAAGATATGTGTTTATCACAAGTTCTCATCCCAAGGGGTCTTCATAAGGCCAAAAACAAGAAGAAAAAGACACAGAGAAACTCTCATCTCCAGTGATGATTCGCAAGTCTTCCTCATAACAAGAAGTCACCGACTCCAAGGGATAGGCCGCAAGTTTTCATCCTCCACGTTTGTGATCAAAGCCTAGCTCCGCATTCGTGGTCACATCCCAACAACAAGTGGTCCATCAATTCAAGAACAAGCCAAGCTCTCGAATTGACGGTAGTGAAGAGAAGAATCAGAAGATTACATCTTTTAATTTAAGATTGTTCAAAGATTGTAACCCGCGCAAATTATGAAAATACAAATACTTTTATTTGTCACTATATTTTTTGTCTTGATTATTATTTTCAGGAACGAAATTTTAGTTGTTACAAAATTTGGCACGCCCAGTGGGATAAACTTTGCCTTTCATCTCTTCTCTTTAAAGTTCAAGAACACTAATATGGTCGCAATAAAGATCTACTCCAGATGCGATACTACTGAGGAGGCCAATCCAAAAGTGGATTGAAAGTTGCCTTGGAGATTATTGGCCAAATAAAAAGAAGTAACGCCGAAATGCTAGGATAACAAGTGCTTCAAGTACCATCCAAGTCATCTCATATTTCCGCAACATCTTCTCCAAAAGAAGTGAGATCTTCTTCTTTCATGCTAGAAGAAGGAAACAACATTGCTGATGGGGTCAAAATTTTTTTGGCTAGACTTAGCCTGTGGAAAGAAAGTCATTGCAGGTCAAACGATGTCTTTAAAAGGATCAAGAAGGTGCTTGCCACACTAAGTTTATCTGAGTCCAAGAAACTCCTTATGCAAGCCGATGATGATGTCTTAAGTATTGGATCTACTCCGCATAACATATCCAAATATCATGCTCGTGAAAATTCATGTTATTTTTTATCCTCTACAATGGTCAAGCAAGCGATGATGATTGAATCTTCCACCACAGAAGAATAACTCGCAAACTTGACGAAAGAGATCGAAGGCCTAACCAAATGTATGCAGGGTCAAGAAGCTCGAATTGATAAGTTGACAGATAGAGTGGACGGCCAAATGGAAGGTGATTTCAGTCATGCACCTAGGAAGAATCCAGAAGCACGGGAGAGAATTGAGTTTCCCGCAACACAAGTGGCATTTGCTAAGGAAATACCAATCTCTTCTGAAGGGATGATCCCAATTGATCAACTGAAGAAGTTCATCATGGGGACTCTCAAGGATAAGTACGAGGTGGCTAACAAATCCTCTCTCACGTATGCAAAACCATACACCGCAATGATTGATAGCTTGAAGATTCCAGCTGGTTAGCAACCCCCAAAATTTTAGCAATTTGATGAAAAAGGAAATTCGAAGCAACATGTGGCGCACTTAATCGAAACATGCAACAATGCTGGGACATATGGTGATTACCTCGTCAAACAGTTTGTTCGATCTCTCAAGGGAAATGCTTTTGATTGGTACACAGATCTCGAATCTGGTTCCATCGATAGTTGGGAGCAGTTGGAGCAAGAGTTTCTCAATCGTTTCTATAGCACAAGGCACAATGTAAGCATGATTGAACTTATAAATGCTTATCAACAGAAGGATGAGCCAGTTATTGACTTCATCAATCGCTGGAGGAGCTTAAGACTCAATTGCAGAGATCTCCTTAGCGAAACTTCTGGCATCAAAATGTGCATTCAAGGTATGTATTGGAGTCTTCGCTACATCTTACAAGGCATAAAGCCTAAAACATTTGAAGAACTAGTAACTCGTGCTCATGATATAGAACTACGTATAGCCACAAGTGAATACCAAGGGCTACGTGTCTTTGAGCCTTGCAACGATGAAGAATTACAAGAAGGAGAGGATGAGGGCAAGTTTTCATTCGAAAATGAACTTGAAGAGTAATTGCATGCCTCTATACTCCTCAACGCACGAGCCTAAACTGCAAGTTGTAATGCTCCTCAACACAAGAGCTAAACTGCAAGTTATGATGCTCCTCAACGGATGAGCTTAAACTGCAAGTTACGAGGCTCCTTGATGCATGAGCCTAAACTATACATCATAAATAGCATTAAATTCAAGCCAAATCCTCAAGTCAAAAGTCATCAAATTCAAGCAAAATCTTCAAGTCACAAAGCCCATCAAATTCGAGACAAATCTTCAAGTTTCAATGCTCTTCAAATTAGAGCTAAATCTTCAAGTTTAAAAGCTCTTCAAATTCGATTTAATCTTCAAGTTGCAAAGCAACTTCAAATTCGAGCAAGTCTTCATGTTGTGAAGCTTCTTAAATTAAGCAAAGTCTCGTTGCAAAGCTCCTTGATGCAAGAGTTTAAAGTGCACATTACTCCTTGTTTCACGAGCATAAACTGCATAAAAATACTTTTTTTTTCTGAACTGCGTAATAACTTGATCCTCCTTGTCGGGGTACGTAGGCAACTTAGAGTTTCATTTTGAGTTCAGTCACATAAAGAAAAGTCTCTTTATCATGATGGCAAAGAGAAGTTGATGATGCTCTCCTCCAAAGCTCGAAAGATACAGTATTATATGTATCCTTTCATCAAGTCATGAGAAGTATGTTCCATGCACTTTTTCACCAAGTTTGTAATAAGGGGTTGTCTCACGCCAAAGCTTGGAAAAAGATATGATCACGTTCTTGTTCACCAAGGTTGCGTAAAGAGTCTCCAAGTGTTTGTCAAGCTGCAACCACGGGATTCTTCATGTACTTCTTTCGCCAACGAGCAAGGATAGGATGCTTCGTTTACTTATTCGCCAAAGCTGGAATTGAGAACTCGCGTGTACGTCTTCGTCAAACTACAAGAAGATAATGCTCCATATGTTTCTTTCTCAAGCCTCAAAAAGGGGATGAATCACGTGCTTCTTCAAGAGAGATGGATATACCAACTACTCTCTCGCCGAAGTCACAAACTGTAAAAGGAAGGCACCTCTCACCAGAGGATGAACTTTTAAAGCAAGAGCTTTGGCACACAAATTTTGCTTGTCGCCAACGATCTCAAGGTACGGGTATGGAGTATCATGGTCACTAAAGTGCATCTTTGCTGACGGGATTCAAGGTTCTATACGCATTGAGAATATGCAAAAAAAAAAGTTCATGAAAACACACAAAACTGAAGACAAGCTAGCATGACAGATGTCATTGCCTGAATTCAAGAAAATATCTGGGGAGATATAAGTATAGTCTGATTGTTATTTTTATGTATGTCGTAGCTCTGGAAGTTTAGTTTTCAGCGGCATAGACGACTCATGATTTCTATGTACCTACACCAAGATATGAATTTTCTGCCGAAGGCGCGCAATCTAAAAAGTTAAATGCAGCAGCATCTGAAATGAAAATTCAAAATATTACCTGAGATGGTACAAAAGTATTTTTGCTCCAAATTTTGGATATGTTTCAGACCTTTGTGTGTTATTTCTGGAGAATCAAGCGGATTGCGCTTTTGATGCCCCTACAGAAAGATATGGATTTTTTCCCGCGAGTGCGTGAAGTAGTAAGGCTAAAACGCGAGGCTGGTAACTCAGCTTCGAAATTTAGTTCAGGCCAAACCAAAAGGAATTTGGCTCTGAGTTTCAGATATATTGAATATCTTTGAGTAATGGTTCTGTACAATCAAGAATCTCACAATTTAGAGACTCCTAGATCAAGTTATGAATTTTGCAGTGAAAGTATGCAAAGCTGGAATGCTACCTGGTCATACGGCTCGATCAAATTTGGAAAATTGCACTGGCCTTTCTACATGGAGTTATGACCCGTAATTTAAATATGTTAAAGTTCTGTATGTCTAGTTTTCACAAAACACAAATTGTATGTGATTTAGATTTTAGAGGCTCCACCCTCAAGTTATGACTTATTCGGCGAGAGTGCACAAAGCTGCAAAACAAACAAGCCAGTCTTAGATACCAATTTCAGAAGTTACTCCTTACCAATATGTAAGGAATTTCAAGCTGGATATGTTATTGCCGCCAAAGTCTAGTTTCTGCAATAATCATGTGGATGACAATTCCATCTTCCCTATTATGAAACAAATATTTTTGCAAAGGTGCGCAGAGTTGGAAATCGACAAAGTTTAAAGAATGGACGCTGCCCATGTATGTCTTCGCCAAAGTTTTAAGGATAGGCGCTATGAGTACTTCTCTGCCAAGGTTTTAAGGCTGAAACATGCCATGTATTCTTCCTTCAAGCTGCGAAAAAGACTCTCAATGCTATTCTTCACCTAGTTAGACTAAAGGGTTCTTCTACACCAAAACATAAAAAATAAGGAGATGGTTCGCGTTCTAGCTCGTCAAGGCTGCAAAAAGAGTACTCCATGTGTCCCTCGTCAAGCTGCAAGGAAGAGGATGCTATGTGTTCCTCTTTCGCCAAACCTCAAGGATGAAACACTCTATGCGCTTCTTTCGTGCTCCAAGCCGCAAGGACGAGATGTGCCACATACCTTCTCTAAGGAAGGAATGTGGTTGCCCCAAGCCCTTTTTCTCGCCAAGTGTTAAGGAAGAGACGCGTCATGTACTTCTTTGTCAAGCTACAAGGAGGAGATGCCTCACGTACTTATTGAATGTGAAGAAACACTATTTGATAAAGATGGAGATGGTTAGTAGTCTTCTTTTTCTTGAATGATTCCTTCTTCATTTTATTTTCTTTCACTTATACTGTGTTTCACGGTATGCTGCCTATATCAAACCTTCCTAGGGTGCGCAGTCCTTTTCTGGATTCTGCTTGAACGCAAAATATTTTGTGTATCGAGCTGACCTTTTTAAATATATTGTGTTTCTCAAAAGCTACAAGGTAAACACTTTGACAATGTGTTTTTAAAATGTATTGTATGTACAGGCTGCATTACAATTGAAGAATTGGCAACTGTGATTAGATCATTGGATCAAAATCCAACAGAGGAAGAGCTGTATCATATGATTAGTGAAGTTGATGCTGATGAGAATGGAATAATTGAATTTACTGAATTTTTGAACCTCTGTTCACCACAATAAAAGCCTTCAAATCTGTGGAAGGTGCAAAGGGGACGTGCCGAGTGGTTCCTCGCCAATCATGCGGACATCATGTGCTTCTAATATCAAGATCAGTTGCACTATCTCGAAAACCTGCAAAAAAATGATGGAGATGATAGAGCCCATGATGATTTTTGGTTCCATACGGATCGGGGCTAATAACACAAAGCTTCAAATCAACTGTATCGATCCGATAGCATGGCTTCTCAATGCAGAGCATACATGAGCATCAGGGCAGGCAGCGCAATTATTCTAGTTCAACATGCGGAATATCGGTGCTAATGCACGAAACTTCAACTTGTGGCCAAGTTATTCACGAACTCAATCTCTGTTTCTCAAGGTTTGCAGATTTGAGACTTCTTGTGCTGGTGCATCCTTCAATGATTGATGATTCTGAAGAAAAAAAAATCACATATTTATCGAGTGCTAAAAGAGAAAGAAAACAAGGATCCTTGTTAGCCTGTATTTGCGGTAATAGTTGCGAAGTGTGCAGGACAGTGATAGCCACCATCATGTATTCCCTTAGAGACGTCAATTATATATACTCGCCTACAATCAAAGCTGCAGTTAAGCAAAAGAGAGAAGAAAGTCCAAACCAAAAGCAGTTGATAATTACATGCCAAGAAACATGTAATTTGAAAGGCAAATAAGGGAAAGCTTGACGATACAGCTCGTTTTCGTGTATCCTAGCGCTCCTCAAATATCAGGCACTTAAATTTTACTAGGATGAATATACGAAAAGCATCTCTTGGCTGCTTCCTTTGAGTTGTAAATGACCTCTTCAGCAAAAGGGCATTTATATAGAATTTTTGAGGCAGTAATTTGTTCTTTTAGGATTCCAAGAATGATAAGATGCATTGTAATTCCTTTACCATATGATCTTTGGGAATTTGTTGAGATAGGTCAGAGGTGGAATTCTAGAAGAACTAAAATATCTTGAGCAATTCCAACTCAAATTCACATGGAGCAAGTTATTTTTTTCAAATTGAGATTACTTGTACTCAAAAGGGAAGGGATGTCAGCAAGCCTAAAGGCCTAAATCAATTGAGTTAACCAAGATTTATGGACGTAATTGTGCCTAACTTCCATATCTTTATTTTGGCCCCTTCGAGTCTCCAGAACAAGCAGAAAAATGGATGCTTTTTATTTTTATTTATTTTTCAAGTCTAGTCTTAAAGGTTTAACAAATCTAAACCCGACAAGCCTTGAAATAGGGGGTATTTGTAGACATTTGAATTTTATGTAATTGAAGTCTATGTTAAATTTGGACAAACTCCTAAATTTAAGAAATATCAAGCTCAAACCAAGATTAAATTATTTAAGTCCAAAATATGGATTTAAATTAAAGCCCAAATTCATTGGGCTAATCCATTGAGTTGGTCTTCAACATATGAACCCACCTTATTAGCCCAAGGTCCATGTCACGTAATGATGTGGCGCACCAAGTCAAATCAAGGACCAGTAAAATCATGTCATGTGCATAAGTGATGTAGCATGCCAAATCAAATGCAAGGACCAATCAAATGTCGCCAAGTATTCAAATGACATGGTTCAACCAATCACATGCAAGCTTATCACATAGCTTTAGTGATAGGTTTGATGACTCAAGTTGGCCAATCAAATTGGAGGAAAAAGATATGTGTTTATCACAAATTCCCTCTCCTACAACTATAAATAGGGGTCTCCATAAGGCCAAAAACAAGAAGAAAAAGACATAGAGAAGCTCTCATCTCTAGTGGTGATTCGCAAGTCTTCCGCATAGCAAGAATTCATCGTCTCCAAGGGATGAGCCGCAAGTTTCCATCCTCCACGTTTGTGATCGAAGCCTAGCGCATTTGTGGGCAAATCCCAACAACAAGTGGCCCATTAATTCAAGAACAAACCAAGCTCTTAAATTGACGGTCGTGAGAAGAAGAATTAGAGGATTACATATTTTAACTTAAGATAGTAATCCGCAAAAATTATTGAAATATAAATATTTTTATTTGTCGCTATATTTCTTGTATTGGTTATTATTTTCTCGAACAAAATTTTAGTCGTTATAATATTAAATTTGACATTTAAGATACATATTATTTCTTGAAATATATTAATTACAAATCATATATTTGTAACTAATATAGTAAAAATAATTGACATATATTTTTTAGATTAATAATATTATTGTAATCAATTATAAAAACTAAAATTACAAAAAGATACTCCATCAATTCTAACTGAAAATTGAATGGCACGCGATCTGAATTAATAAGTCGATATTACTAAAGCAAATAAAATAGAACAAAAAATATAACATAAATTTGAAATCCAAAAAAATTAATATAATACTCTTATGTAAAATTAAAATAAGCTTCAACATAATTTAGGTGAATATAATTCAAAAGAAAAGGAAAATATAAGTCTATAACCTCATTCAACAATGAGATTTTCTCTAAAGACATCACTCATTATATGTCAAGTTTATCAATGACTCGTCATTTATAATATTAGGAGGTTTAGTTTCAAAACTAGAACAATAGCACAATTATGCTAAATGAAGAAAATAAAAAAAAAGTAAAAAATATGAACAACTACGTGGAATCACAAAAAACGGTTGAAAAATCAGAATATTATTTAAAAATTAAAAATTAATCTATCATTTTACATAGTTATTTCGCATATAACCTCATCCAATAACAAAGTTCAACTTTAATGACATCACTCATTATAAGTCAAGTTTGTGGATGACTTATTCTTTCTAAGATTACAAAGTATAATTTCATAGAAAAATTAGAATAATAACATAGCTAAGTGTAATAAAGAAAATAAAGAAAAATAATTAAGAAAGAAAAAAACAATGGGAAATTATGTAGAAGCATTTGAAGTAGAAGTTGAAATTTCAATAAGAAATAAGGGAATAAAAGATAAATAATATAAAAATACTAATATATAAAATAAAATATAGTTAAAATAAAAATTAAATTAAAAATAAAAAAGAATATAAGCAAAAAGTGTAACGACCCGACCAATCGTTTTGTGTATTTGAGTTCCGTTTCCCCATTGAAGCTTCCCCTATGTGTATTGGTGGTTTTATGACTTGCGGGGATGGTTGGTTTCGTTTCGCGGAAGTTTTGGAATGATTTGGATCCTTTGGTTCTTGGTTTAAAAGCTTAAGTTGGAAATGTTGATCGAGGTTTAACTTTTTTTGAAAACGACCCCGAAAGTTGGCGAAGGTTTAGTAATTTCCTAAGTTTGATCGTAGGTTGACTTTATGACTATAGGGTTAGAATTTTGGTTTCAAGACTTGGAATAGGATTGTTTTGTTATTTGATACTTGTTGATAATAGGTGAATTTGACTATAATCACACCTTAAATAATCACCTTCTTGTGTAGTTTTAATGCTAAAAGTGATGACAAAATGCTCTTATTAGTGCTTTTCATGATTTGTAGGTGATATATGTATAAAGACGGCTAAGGAGCAGTTTTGGAGTCAAAAGTGATGAAAAAGAGGCCAATTGTGAAATTTCCTAAGTGACCCGTGCAAAAACAGGCCGAAGATTCAGAGAACTGGATCCACCGCGGTTCCACCGCGACCGCGGCAGAACCGCGGTAGGCGCAGGAACTTCTGGGACCAAAGTGTCAATTACGGGATTTTTAGACCTAAACCCTATTTAAAACATTAGACTTCGCCCAAGAGAGGCATGTATTGATTTTTTAGGTTTCTTAGCAAGGAAAACAATTGTGAGAAAGTACTCAAAACATCTTTCTTCTTTTCTTTTGATTTTATGATGAAGTCAATCTTAGTTTATTTTCCCATAGTCATGAGTAGCTAAATTCCTTGTCTAAGGTGTTGATGGAACCTATTGGGTGATGAACTTCTTATTTATGTGAATACAAATTGCTAGTTTAATCTTTATTTGTTCAACTTCGTGTTCGTTGTAGTTAATTGACAGGATCCTCAATTAGCTGTGCCTATTTAGTGTGCATAACTTGGAAAAGAGTGCATATTTAGGGTATTGTTGAACAACACCACTCCTAGATTATTAGAGGAATCTATAATTGCGGGGTTAAAGGCGGGATTAGGAATAACAAAGTCTTGGGTGCAATCTAAATTGAATTGTGCTAAATAAAGTAAGCTAGTGTATCTCGGGAGAGTGCAATAGTAAATTACTGTGATTACTCGGGAGATATTTACGGTAAGATCAGCGTTCATGATTGATAGAGATGTGTTGGTAAATTTGTATGAGCATAAACAGAAGGGATTCCATCAATAGGGGAAATCATTGCCTTAGCATTTTTCTCATAATTGTTTACAACCTTATTAGTTTAGTTTACAGCTATTTAGTTACTTGCAAGCTAGTTGTTAAAGAACAGTCAACTGAGATTTGAATATTTGGGAAGCTGGTTCTGAAGACTTAGTGGGTCTGAAGATAGCAGTTGATAGGTTAACTCTCTGTGGATTCGACCCTGGGCGTAATACTCGGGTTATATTTGCAACGTCCGCAGAGTCCTTTTTATAAGGCATAGTTGGGCGTGATCAAATTTTGGCGCCGTTGCCGGGTAGTTAACGGAATTATCAATTGCCATTGACAGAAATACAAAGATTCTTGTTGTAGTCAGTTTTCTCTCTACCAACTTTTTCATTGAAAACTTGACGGTTGTTGATCTGGGTGCACAGGTGCATGCCTAGAAATTCTACGAGGACTGGAGAACTGCTTGAAGGACTCGCGGACCCCGAGAAGACATTCCGGGCATTGAATCGTGCAAACAAAAGACTTCAATAATCACAACAAATACACCAACTCGAAATTGACATGGGCGACATAAACAACCCCAACGGAAACGTCAGGAATGAGCAATTGGCACCTCCTGTGCCTGAGGGTGCACTATATGACTGGGCACAACCCACAGCTGACAATCTGGCCACTGCCATTATTGTGCCTGCAATACAAGCTGAATCGTTCCAGATCACAAATAACATGCTACACTTGTTGCAGAACAAGGGACTTTTTTCTGGGACACAAACAGAAGACCCGCAGCAACACTTAAAGAACTTCCTGTCTATTTGCAAAACTCAAAGGCAACCGAACGTGACTCCGGAAGCAATCAGATTATTATTGTTTCCATTCTCGGTGACAGGAGCTGCTCAGGTTTGGCTAAACTCGCTTCCCATAAACTCTATAGCAACTTGGGATGAGTTGGTCAAGCAATTTCACAACAAGTTCCATCCTCCTAACAAGACCGCTCAACAAATTGATGAGATTGTGAGCTTCAAACAGAAACCAATGGAGACACTACACGAGACATGGGGCAGATTTAAAGGAATGTTGGTTATGTGTCCCCACCATGGTGTTCCAGAGCAGATGTTGGGACAACGGTTTTACATGGGACTGTCAGACAGCTTGAAGAATATAGTTGATGCCTCGGTTGGTGGAGCATTCTTGAGCAAGACTTGGAGAGAAGGTCAGAATTTGCTCGACAAGATGGCGCAGAATTCGGGTTGGACTTCTAGAAATGAACCTATCACTCCAGTGGTGCACTCAGTGCCTCTTGATCCTTCTAATACAATGGCTGAAAACATGGCGACTCTTTTGACGCAAATGAGCATCCTCACCAAAAAGGTGGAGGAATCAGGGCAGAAGCAACAGGTTCACATAGTAGACACTACCAACGGGGGCTTGTGCACATCTTGCATTAGCCAGCCAATTGGTAATCTGTAGAATACAGAGCATGATCATCATCACCAGCACCCTGAAGATATGAACTATGTGGCTAACAAGGGGGGTCAGAGGCAAGGTAATCAGAACTGGGGTCAGCAGACTCAGCAGCAGTACAGGCCACCGCAGCCACAGTATAACGCCGGAAACATGGGAGGCATGAGACCCCCAACAATATGGCACCATATCCTAGACCACAAGGGTACAACAATCAGCAGCAAGGGTACCACCCACCTCAGCAACAGCAGGGTGGAAGACAGGAAGACGGGTTTGCAAGGCTTGAAGCAATGATGCAGCAGGTTATTGGGTCCAATGCTAAAATAAATCAAAGGGTGGATGCACATGATGCAGCTATCAAGAATATTGAGGTACAAGTGGGACAGATTTCTATGTCACTTAACAATCGTCCTCAAGGGACATTACCTGCAGATACCCAAATCAATCCAAAAGATCAAGGCCTAAAGCAGTTGATGGCGGTGAGTCTACGAAATGGTAGGGATCTAGATGTTGAGCAAGAGAGAGCTCGAGAAAACATACAGGATGAGACACTAATTCCAGTGCCCATAGAGCTGGATGACTCTACGGGATTGACAGAGGTAATAGTTCACCCTGCTCCTGAAGAAAAGAATATGCAGCAAGAAACTGAGACAGTAGTTGAGCCAGTAATTGAGACAGTAGCGGAGCCAATAGTTGAGATAGTAGCTGAGAAAGAAAAATCTCAAGTGATTGGGAAGAAAAGACCTCCTGCACCATTTCCGCAAAGGTTGTCCAAGCATCAAAAGGAGGAGCAGTATAAAAAGTTCCTAGAGATGCTCAAACAAATTCAGATAAACATTCCACTGATTGAAGCTCTAAAGGAGATGCGAGGATACGCTAAAATGATGAAGGACTTGATGTCTCGGAAGTTTGACTTTCAAGACTTGTCGACTGTGACCCTTACTCAGACATGTGGTGCAGTGGTATCTAGACCTGTTGCCGAAAAGCTATCTGATCCAGGCAGTTTTACAATTCCATGCACCATTGGGAACTATGCCTTTGCTAAGGCACTCTGTGATTTAGGGGCCAGCATTAATCTCATGCCCCTGGTCATTTATAAGAGGTTAGGCATTGGAAGAGCTCGACCCACGTCTATGTTATTGCAGCTGGCTGACAGGACTGTTAAGCGTCCATTTGGGATTCTTGATGATGTGCTTATTCAGGTGGGGAAATTCGTGTTCCATGCAGATTTTGTAATCTTGGATTGCAAAGTGGATGAAGAAATTCCTATAATTCTAGGACGACCCTTCTTGGCCACGGGGAGAGCTTTGATTGATTGCGAGACTGGGGAGCTTAAGATGAGGCTCAATGATGAGGAAATTATATTCAATGTGCAGAAATCGATGAGGCGACCAAGTGAGTTCGCAAATTGTTCCCTTATTAATGCAGTGGATGTAATTGTAGAGGCTGATGACGAGGCGTTGACGGTTGAGGATCCCCTTGCTGCATGCTTGGCAAATTTAGATAAAGTGAATGGTGAGGATTTGGCGGAATGGGTGTTGGCACTGGAAGGTAAAGGGTTCTGGGAGAGAAATCTGGAGTTTGAGCCTTTGCACTTAGAAAAGAGAGAGACCCCTCCAGCTAAACCATCCATCGAGGAACCCCCTAAGTTGGAACTGAAGCCATTGCCAACCCACCTCAGGTATGAATTTCTGGGTCCTGACTCCACACTATCTGTTATTATCTCATCTGGTTTGTTAGATGTGCAAGTTCAACAGCTTCTACAGGTACTAAGGGAGTGCAAAAACTGCCATTGGGTGGACCATGGCAGACATCAAGGGGATCAGCCCCGCCTACTACATGCACAAGATTCTGCTGGAAGAGGGGCACAAACCTTCCAGGGAACATCAGAGACGGCTAAACCCGAATATGAAGGAAGTGGTGAAGAAGGAAGTGATAAAATGGTTGGATGCGGGAATCATTTTCCCAATATCTGACAGTAACTGGGTTAGCCCAGTTCAATGTGTGCCTAAAAAGGGTGGCATGACAGTGGTAAAGAATGACAACAATGAACTTATATCAACAAGAACCGTCACAAGCTGGAGAATCTGCATGGATTATAGAAAGTTGAATCTAGCCACCAGAAAAGACCACTTCCCACTTCCCTTCATTGATCAAATGCTGGATAGATTGGCAGGGAGGTCACACTTTTGCTTCTTGGATGGGTACTCAGGGTACAATCAGATCTCCATTGCCCCTGAGGATAGAGAAAAGACCTCCTTCACATACCCGTACGGAATTTATGCCTTCAGGAGGATGCCTTTTGGTCTATGCAATACACCCGCCACATTCTAACGGTGCATGATGGCCATATTTACTGACATGGTAGAAGATATAATGGAGGTGTTCATGGATGACTTCTCAGTGGTGGGGAACTCATTTGAGGACTGCCTAGTGAATTTAACGCGTGTGCTGAAACGGTGCATCGAGACTAACTTGGTTCTGAATTGGGAAAAGTGCCATTTCATGGTACAAGAAGGTATAGTCTTGGGGCACCGGGTGTCAAGCAAAGGAATAGAGGTGGATAGAGCAAAGGTTGATGTCATAGCAAAGCTGCCGCCGCCAATTTCAGTCAAAGCTATAAGGAGCTTTCTTGGACATGCCGGATTCTACCGGAGGTTCATTAAGGACTTCTCCAAAATTGCCAACCCTCTCTGTAAGTTGTTAGAGAAAGATCACCCTTTTGTATTTTCTGATGATTGCAGGGTAGCCTTTGAGGAGTTGAAGCAAAGGCTGGTCACAGCACCCATAATCGTTGCCCCTGACTGGGAGCAACCGTTTGAATTGATGTGTGATGCCAGTGACTACGCGGTGGGGGCAGTGCTGGGCCAGCGGAAGGACAAACTGATGCACCCAATCTACTATGCTAGTAGGACGCTGAGTGGAGCCCAGTTGAACTACACAGTGACAGAGAAGGAGATGCTAGCTGTGGTATTTGCTTTTGACAAGTTTCGGTCCTATCTAATAGGATCCAAGGTAATCGTATACTCTGACCATGCAGCTCTTAGATACTTAATAGAAAAGAAGGACTCTAAGCCACGCCTGATTCGTTGGGTGTTGCTACTGCAAGAGTTCGATCTTGAAATTCGTGACCGTAAGGGCACTGAAAATCAAGTCGCTGATCACCTATCACGACTTGAAGGAGCTGAAAATGTAGTAGAAGTGGAGGAAATTCTGGAAACCTTTCCAGATGAGCAGCTGCTCGTTACCACTCATCAGGAAGCGCCTTGGTATGCAGACTATGCTAATTACCTGGACAGTGGTATTGTTCCTCACGACCTGTCATCGGTCCAGAGGAAGAGATTCTTTCGCGAAAGCCAATGGTATTACTGGGATGAGCCCTACTTGTTTAGAATATGCCTTGATAACATGATCCGGAGATGCGTCCCCGAGATCGAACAATCTTCTGTCTTGCAGGCTTGTCACGCTTCGGCGTATGGTGGTCACTTTGGAGGCATCAGGACTGCAGCTAAGGTGCTAGAGGCCGGATTTTTCTGGCCAACGGTATTCAAGGATGCTCACTTATGGGTCAAGAGCTGTAATGAATGTCAACGCACCGGGAACATTTCCCGGCGTCACGAGATGCCCATGAACCCAGTTCAAGAAGTGGAAGTGTTTGATGTTTGGGGGATAGATTTCATGGGTCCCTTCGTCAGCTCCTATGGCAATAAATACATTCTTGTTGCTGTAGATTACGTGTCCAAGTGGGTGGAAGCTGCTGCATTACCCACCAATGATGCTAAGGTGGTAGTCGGGTTTCTAAAGAAGAACATATTCACCCGCTTTGGGACACCGCGTGCAATTATTAGCGATGGAGGCACTCATTTCTGCAACCGGGCCTTCGAGAAGTTGTTGGCTAAATATGATGTGCGCCACAAGGTGGCTACTCCGTACCACCCACAGACCAGTGGACAGGTTGAGGTGTCCAACAGAGAGATCAAGAGCGTACTGACAAAAACTGTAAATGCTACAAGAACTGACTGGTCAAGGAAGCTGGATGATGCGCTATGGGCCTACAGGACAGCATTCAAGACACCAATTGGTATGTCACCATATAAGTTGGTGTTTGGGAAGGCCTGTCACCTACCTGTAGAACTGGAACATAAAGCGTGGTGGGCACTGAAACAGCTGAATTTAGACTTGGAAGCTGCGGGCACGTCGAGAGTCACGGAATTACATGAGCTAGAGGAGTTCCGGTATCTTGCTTTTGAGAGCACAAGGCTATATAAAGAGAGAATGAAGAGGCTTCACGATCAGAACATCATTGAACGAAATTTCAAACCTGGGGACAGGGTACTGCTTTATAACTCAAGACTGCGGTTATTCCCGGGTAAGCTAAAGTCAAGGTGGTCTGGACCATTTCGCGTGGTTGAAGTGTTTCCTTCCGGAGCTGTGGAAGTTTCTACTGAAGATGACTCTCGTACATTTAGAGTCAATGGTCAGCGGTTGAAATTGTATGTGGGCATGAACGAGCCTAAGGAGATGACCGAGCTGCATTTGAATGAACCCCAGGGGTCGAGCGAACCTTAATTTCGCTCACATGAGTCGTGCCGCGACGTTAAATCAGGCGCTACGTGGGAGGCAACCCATGACATTGTTGTAATTGTAACCTTTGTAATCTATTCAAAAAAAAAAGAAAAAAAAACTGGGCGTTAGAATCAGAGAGGGGCCTCGACCGCGGTTCCACCGCGACCGCGGTGAAACCGCGGTCAAAAGGCCTCGCGGAATCTCATTGCTCGCGGTTCTACCGCGACCGCGGCAGAACTGCAGCAGATGCAGAAGCGGCCAGATAAGTACGTTTTCTTTTATCTTTTTTTTTCTTTTACACAAACCCCCCCCCCCCCCTTCCTATTTCCCCTCTATTATTTCCGCCCCAACCCCCATCCCCTTCATTTTTCTCTCTCTCTTCCCCAAAATCTCTTCTTCTTCTTCTTCCCCAAACCTCCATTATCCACCCCCTTCTTCCCCAAACCCCATTAACACACCTCCTCTCCTTCCCCTCTTCGACTCAAGTAAGTTATTCTTCTCTCTCTCTATTTATTTCTCTTTTAAGTAGTGTAATTTGTTAAATTATGATTTTTGCTTAAACCCTAGTAGGAGTAGTGTAGTAGTTTGAATTTTTTGCCTTCTTTTATGTTTGCTAATTG
>NW_017670415.1:634344-683601 GCF_001879085.1 Nicotiana attenuata
TGGGCGTTAGAATCAGAGAGGGGCCTCGACCGCGGTGAAACCGCGGTCAAAAAGCCTCGCGGAAACTCACTGCCGCGGGTCTACCGCGACCGCGGCAGATCGCGGCAGATACAGAAGCGGCCAGGTAAGTACGTTTTCTTTTATTTTTTCTTTTCTTTTCTTTTTTTCTTTTTTTTTCTTTTACACAAACCCCCCCCCCTTCCTATTTCCCTTCTATTATTTCCGACCCTTCCCCTCATCCCCTTCTTTCTTTCTCTCTCTATTCACCAAACTCTCCTTTCTTTTTCTTCTTCAACACCCCCACCAACCCTTCTTCCAAAAAAAACCTCCATTACCATACCTCCACTCCTTTCCCTCTTCAACTCATGTATGTTATTCTTCTCTCTCTCTATTTCTTTCTCTTCTAAGTAGTGTAATTTGTTAAATTAGTAGTTTTACTTAAACCCTAGTTAGAATTAGTGTAGTAATTTGAATTTTTTTAATTTTTTGCTTTCTTTTATGTTTGCCATTGTTGTAGTTGATGTTTATGAGGTTGTTTGGTGCCAAATTAATTGGTTCTCCATTGTTAAATAATTGTGAAGTTGTTTTGGTGGTTTGGAGGCCTAAAACTAGATTTTTGTGGTGTAGTATGGATTGGGTCATGTGTTGGCCGAAAATTGTGGCACTAAGTTGTATATCTTTAGGGTGTTTAAGCCAACCTAGGTTTGGGATGTTGTAGTTGATGGTTCTTGTTGTGTAGTTGATTGTTTGTATGGTAGTATTTGTTGTAGAGTGGTATTTGTAGTATGGTGGTGTTGTATGTCATGGGTAACATTGAAAGGAATAAGTGTGGGGTGTATTATGCCGGAAGTGGTAAGTAAATTATGGACCTATTTTGGGGGTTGTTATGAGTGAAGTAAGGAGATATATTTGGTGTCATTGGGTGGTGAAGTCTGAGTAACCATCTTATTGGCACTAGCTAGGGCATATGTTGATGGTTTGTTTGATTATTTGCAGGTCCAATGGCTCCCAAAAGGCACAGGCGCTCTGGAGGCACATCCCACCGACCTGCGTATGATGAGTCCAGATTCCAATCGGAACTGGCAGAGGACGACTTCAACGCCAAGGCTACCAAAACTTTTATCCATGAAATCCCGATTGATCGGGCAGCCCTCCGAGCCGAAAAAGTGGAGATGTATGAGGAGATACGGAGGCGGGAAATGGAGTTCCTATTTGCTGACCCTGCACCAGTTAACAAGATGCTGGTTCGTGAATTTTATGCCAACTGCCCTTTGAATTTGGGTTGGGAGGTGATTGTTCGGGGTATGGTGGTCAGTGCTCAAATTCAAACAATTCGCCGGATGTTGCGGCTGCCTCCGTTCACCAGTGACGTCGACTATTACCATGACAGGCCCGGGGTGATATGGGAGGTCATGACGGATGTACTTTGCACAGGGGGGCAGCCCATATGGATACGTGACCAAATAACCCTCAACTCTAACTCCTTCACTCACCTGGCCAAGTGTTGGTTGACTTGGTGCTTTGTGACAGGGAAGGATTTTGATGCGGCACGGGTAATTGGAGATGAAATGGTCTTACGGGGCCCGCTGCTGACAAAGGGATTCTATTTCCCTTCCTTGGTGACCACATTGTGCTTGATGAGAAACACCCCTACCAACCCTGCTGATGGCGATTTGCCTCCCAAAGCAGCTTTCAAAGCTTCTAGCATCAGAGTGGGCAGGGGCACCCGCACTACAATTGAGATTGATGATGATAAGGATGATCCGGTCCCTGTTGCACCGTCCAGGAGGTCTGTTGACAGTGCCGGGCCCTCTCGGCGCCCCCATTCTGGAGCAGACCTATCACGCTCATAGTCCTCCCGGCCTATGCTGCACTCNGAGAGCACAAGGCTATATAAAGAGAGAATGAAAAAGGCTTCACGATCAGACATCATTGAACGAAATTTCAAACCTGGGGACAGGGTACTGCTTTACAACTCAAGACTGCGGTTATTCCCAGGTAAGCTAAAGTCAAGGTGGTCTGGACCATTTCGCGTGGTTGAAGTGTTTCCTTCCGGAGCTGTGGAAGTTTCTACTAAAGATGACTCTCGTACATTTAGAGTCAATGGTCAGCGGTTGAAATTGTATATGGGCATGAACGAGCCTAAGGAGATGACCGAGCTGCATTTGAATGAACCCCAGAGGTCGAGCAAACCTTAATTTCGCTCACATGAGTCGTGCCGCGACGTTAAATCAGGCGCTACGTGGGAGGCAACCCATGACATTGTTGTAATTGTGACCTTTGTAATCTATTTATTAAAAAAAAAAACTGGGCGTTAGAATCAGAGAGGCCCTTCGACCGCGGTTCCACCGCGACCGCGGTGAAACCGCGGTCAAAAGGGCTCGCGGAAACTCATTGCCGCGGTTCCACCGCGACCGCGGCAGAACCGTGGCGAATACAGACACGGCCCAGGTTAAGTTTTTTTTAATTTTTAATTTTTTCTTTCCTTTTTTTAAACCCACAAACCCCCCCCCCCTATCTAATCCCAAACACATCCGCCCCAACCCCCATCCCTTTCCTTTTTCTCTCTCTTTTTCTCAAAATCCCTTCTTCTTCTTCTTCCCCAAACCTCCATTCTCCACCCTCTTCCTCTCTAACCTCCATTAACACACCCCCATTTTCTCTCCCTCTTCACCTCAAGTAAGTTAATCTTCTCCCTCTCTATTTCTTTCTCTTATAAGTTGTGTAATTGTTAGATTAGCAATTTTAGTTAAATCCTAGTTAGGATTAGTGTATTAATTTGCATTTTTTTTATTTATTTTGTTTGCTTTCTTTTATGTTTGCCATTGTTGTAGTTGTTGTAGTTGATGTTGATGAGGTTGTTTGGTGCCAAATTAATTGGGTCTCAATTGTTATTTAATTGTAAAGTTGTTTGGTGGTTTGGAGGCCTAAATTTAGATTTTTGTGGTATAATATGGATTGGGTCATGTGTTGGCCGAAAATTGTGGCACTAAGTTGTATATTTTTGGGGTGTTTACGCCAACCTAAGTTGAGATGTTGTAGTTGATGGTGGTTGTTGTTGAGATGTTGTAGTTGATGGTGGTTGTTGTGTAGTTGAGATATTGTTGTTGCTAGTTGTTGTTGTGTAGTTGCTTGTTGGTTTGTTGATAGTTGTTGTAGAGTAGTATTGTTGGTATGGTGATATTTGTTGTAGAATGGTGTTTGTTATATGGTGTTGTTGTATGTCATGGGTACCATTTAATGGAATAAGTGTGGGGTGTATTATACCAGACGTGGTAAGCAAATTATAGAGCTATTGTGGGGGTTGTTATGAGTGAAGTCAGGAGCTATATTTGGTGTCATTGGGTGGTGAAGTTTGAGTAACCACCTTATTGGCACTAGCTAGGGCATATGTTGATGGTCTGTTTGATTATTTGCAGGTCCAATGGCTCCCAAAAGGCACAGGCGCTCTGGAGGCACATCTCAACGACCTGCGTATGATGAATCCAGATTCCAATCGGAACTGGCAGAGGACGATTTCAACGCCAAGTCTACCAAAACTTTTATCCCTGAAATCCCGATTGATCAGGCAGCCCTCCGAGCCGAGAAAGTGGAGATGTATGAGGAGATACGGAGGTGGGAGATGGAGTTCTTATTTGCTGAACCTGCACCAGTTAACAAGATGCTGGTTCGTGAATTTTATGCCAATTGCCCATTGAACTTGGGTAGGGAGGTGATTGTTCGGGGTATGGTGGTCAGTGCTCAAATTCAAACAATTCGCGGGGTGTTGCGGCTTCCTCCATTCACCAGTGATGTCGATTATTACCATGACAGGCCCGGGGTGACATGGGAGGTCATGACGGATGTACTTTGCATAGGGGGGCAGCCCATATGGATACGTGACCAAATAACCCTCAACTCTAACTCCTTCACTCACCTGGCCAAGTGTTGGTTGACTGTTATCTGTAGCAGGTTCCTGCCTTCTAGCAATACCACGGACGTGAACTTCAATAGGGCACTGTTGACTTGGTGCTTTGTGACAGGGAAGGATTTTGATGCGGCACGGGTAATTAGAGATGAAATGGTCTTTTGGGGCCCGCTGCTGACAAAGGGATTCTATTTCCCTTCCTTGGTGACCACATTGTGCTTGATGAGAAACACCCCTACCAACCCTGGTGATGGCGATTTGCCTCCCAAAGCAGCTTTCAAAGCTTCTAGCATCAGAGTGGGCAGGGGCACCCGCACTACAATTGAGATTGATGATGAGGAGGATGATCCGGTCCCTGTTGCACCGTCCAGGAGGTCTGTTGACAGTGCCGGGCCCTCTCGGCGCCCCCATTCTGGAGCAGATCTATCACGCTCACAGTCCTCCCGGCCTATGCTGCGCTCCTTGGAGGAAGAGGTCGCGGATCTCCGCACCTCGGTGGATGGTCTACACACACGGATGGACGCTATGTCACAGAGGCAGGCTAGATCTGAGAGCCGGTTTATGGCTTGGCTACGCGCATTGGGGAGGGCTTGCCATGTAGACCCCTGTACCGTCTCCAACTCGGATTGAGTCTCAGGGAAGTCTTCTCACTCTTCTGTTCTTTACTGTATTGATATGACATGGGGACATGCCATGATTTTAGGTGTGGGGTGGGAGACTTGCTCTAAATGTGTATTGAATTGTATATAGTTATTGTTGTGTGGTAGCAGTAGATGTGGTGTACATATGTGAGTAAGTATATATATATATATATATATATACTTGGCCCAACGACGGACACTTGTTGACGGGTCTCTTGAGGGTCAAAGTCAGATATATATATATATATAAAAAATAAAAAAAATAAAAAAAATAAAAAAAAAACTTGTAGAGGACTCTTCCTGATGACGGACTATGTGGACAGTACTCTTGAGGGAAGTAGTCCATGTAGAATTTTTTTTATTTTATTTTCTTCTTTTAGGTAGTGTAGTACCTCAACCTTGGTTTTTCTTTTGACCACGGTTCTTTTCCAAGGGTTTTTCTTGAACCGGGTTAGGTAGATTTTTCTTTTATAGTTTTAGGATTAAATGGGTGAAGGTCATAATGTAACCCCAAATGTGCTCACTTGCAAAGAAAACGAACTAAGGGTGTAAGATCTAAGCTTGTTTGTGGACTCATAATATATGCCTTAATTTTGCACATCTTGTCTTGCTTGAACACTCGTATGATTGTGTTGATGAACTGATTCGGAATGAGTTACATGCTAAGTGTGTGTGAGTTGTTACTTGTATCCTATGCTTGCATATGATACCTAGAACTTGCCCTGTGTGTTTGCAAAGCGAAATAGAAGTCGTTTGGTTTTAGAGATGATTGAGGCATTTCTTTGTGCAACCCTTTATATTTGAGAATCCACCTGTGAATATTGCCATAGTTAACCCCTTTGAGCCTGAAGCCTATTCTTTGATAACCCTATAATGATCTAAATCGATGTGTTTGAATAAGCTAATTGTTTGAACCGTTACCTCCTAGAAGCACTTGAATCACTAAAGAATATACAAAAGTCAAAGTGTGGGGTGGGAGAGAGTGAAAAAAGGGGAATCAAGAATGAAGGTTCTGGTTGGTGAACTGGCAGTGTACAATCAATATGAAAAAAAAAAAAGAAAAAAAAAGAAGAGAAAAAAAGAAAAAAAAAAGAGAGAGAAGAAGCAGCCAGTTGGACCTAACGAAAAGTGGGAGTCACAAGTGAAACAAAATGTGGAGTAATGATTGGGTTGAGCATAAAGGTAAAATAAAATAAAAAGAAGTGTGTATTAAAAGTGCTTAGGGAGGTTAGTCACTATATCCAAATATATCCTACCCGTCCCTTAGCCTACATTACAACCTATAAAGACCTCTTGATCTTTGACTGAATGGCTCGATTAGTGGAGTATTACACTAGGGGCAAGCTTATGGTGTGTCTGTGTGGCATGTGAATGCTCTTTGCTGAGAGTGAGTGAATTCTTTCCATATATGGTTCCTTATTGTTGAATTTTAGGTGTGTGGAACTTCTCTCAGATTCTGTTTATGTGAGGGCATGTGACTCAGGAAGAAAAAGTGAGTCTTCACTTTTGTTAGAGTAATTAGAGTGAGCACAAGTGTGTCTTGGTATGAGAGTCTGCATTTGAGATACGATTGTGCACTGCTTGGGTCGATCATTGATAATAGCAGGTGTGACATAAATTGGGGCAATGCATTGAGCAGTTAGGCCTAGAAGTGTGGTTTAGTTGCTCGAGGACGAGCAAAGATTTAAGTGTGGGGTGTTGATAATAGGTGAATTTGACTATAATCACACCTTAAATAATCACCTTCTTGTGTAGTTTTAATGCTAAAAGTGATGACAAAATGCTCTTATTAGTGCTTTTCATGATTTGTAGGTGATATATGTATAAAGACGGCTAAGGAGCAGTTTTGGAGTCATAAGTGATGAAAAAGAGGCCAACTGTGAAATTTCCTAAGTGACCCGTGCAAAAACAGGCCGAAGATTCAAAGAACTGGATCCACCGCGGTTCCACCGCGACCGCGGCAGAACCGCGGTGGGAAGCAGCTGCAGAAGTTCAGAGATTCCGCGAGGGTGTTTGGCCGCGGTTCTACCGCGACCGCGGCAGGCGCAGAAACTTCTGGGACCAAAGTGTCAATTACGGGATTTTTAGACCTAAACCCTATTTAAAACATTAGACTTCGCCCAAGAGAGGCATGTATTGATTTTTTAGGTTTCTTAGCAAGGAAAACAATTGTGAGAAAGTACTCAAAACATCTTTCTTCTTTTCTTTTTATTTTATGATGAAGTCAATCTTAGTTTATTTTCCCATAGTCATGAGTAGCTAAATTCCTTGTCTAAGGTGTTGATGGAACCTATGATGAACTTCTTGTTTATGTGAATACAAATTGCTAGTTTAATCTTTATTTGTTCAACTTCGTGTTCGTTGTAGTTAATTGACAGGATCCTCAATTAGCTGTGCCTATTTAGTGTGCATAACTTGGAAAAGAGTGCATATTTAGGGTATTGTTGAACAACACCACTCCTAGATTATTAGAGGAATCTATAATTGCGGGGTTAAAGGCGGGATTAGGAATAACAAAGTCTTGGGTGCAATCTAAATTGAATTGTTCTAAATAAAGTAAGCTAGTGTATCTCGGGAGAGTGCAATAGTAAATTACTGTGATTACTCGGGAGATATTTACGGTAAGATCAGCGTTCATGATTGATAGAGATGTGTTGGTAAATTTGTATGAGCATAAACAGAATGGATTCCATCAATAGGGGAAATCATTGCCTTAGCATTTTTCTCATAATTGTTTACAACCTTATTAGTTTAGTTTACAGCTATTTAGTTACTTGCAAGCTAGTTGTTAAAGAACACTCAACTGAGATTTGAATATTTGGGAAGCTGGTTCTGAAGACTTAGCGGGTCTGAAGATAGCAGTTGATAGGTTAACTCTCTGTGGATTCGACCCTGGGCGTAATCTCGGGTTATATTTGCAACGTCCGCAGAGTCCTTTTTATAAGGCATAGTTGGGCGTGATCACTTGTCTGCAAAATTTGGTATCATTCCGAGTTGGTTTGATAGGAATCAAACGCTTGGTTATGTTTTTAGAGATTCTAGAATTCATTAAATTTCATATGTTTTGATGTCTGATTCGCAGTTTCAGATGTTATTTTAGTATTTTGATCGCGAGAACGAGTTCGTATGATATTTTTGAACTTGTGTGGATGTTTGCTGTAGAGCCCTTGGGTGAGTTTCGAACGTGTTTCAGATTAGATTGAACTTGTTCCAGGTTGCTGGTGTTTGGTGCTGCAGTTGTCGCAACTGCGAGCACCAACATCGCAATTGCGAAGAAGTCCGGGGAGGTTCAGATTTCGCAAATGTGATGCCCTTATTGCATTTGCGAAGTCAGCATTAGTCGTGGTTTGGTCGCATTTGCGAAGAAGATGCCATTGCAATTGCGGAGCCCTATATTGCAAATACATTATCTATGGGGGCTGACATGGTTCTGTTTTGCAATTCCTTTCTCGCAATTGCGAACCGCTGGTTACATTTGCGACTTCTGCAGCTGAATAAAATGGTAGGATTTCGGGACTTAGTTTCATTTATCATATTTTTAGAACCGTAGACTCGGTAGAAGGCAATTTTGAGGAGGAATTTTCACATATAACTACTGGGTAAGTGATTTTAATCTTATTTCAATTATTACATGATTATTTATGAGATTTAACATCTAATTCATGAGAATCTAAGAGAAATTTTGGGAGATTGTCTATGTTTTGAAAAATAAAAATTAGAGATTTGAGAGTCGAATTGGACTCGAATTTAAAAATAAAATACATATATGGACTTGTGGGGTTATGGGTAGTCGAGATCTATCCTTGGACTCGAATTTGACTCGACGAGCCCGAGGTTGACTTTTGTTGACTTTTGGGGAATTGTGTAAAGATTTTAATTTTAATTATAGAAATTGATTTCTCTTGCATTGGATGATGATATTAAGTCTTTTTTGTTAGATTTGAGCTGTGCGGAGGCGAAAAGAAAAAAATGTTTTTGAGTGTTAATTTGGCCTAATTGAGGTAAGTATCGTTCCTAACTTTGTGCGAGGAAACTACCCATAATATTGGATTTAATTGCACTATTTGAATTATGTGATAGACGTGTACATGAGGTGACGAGTGTGTACACGGGCTTATATGTGAAAATTGACCGGATTAGACTCTTAACTTACTTATGCATTTAATTGAAGTTGTTATTATATGTAATATCTTTCATTGTTGAGTTTATTCTTATGCATTTGATTGAAGCTTTTATTACACATTGTAACGACCCGACCAATCATTTTGAGCTCTGGCGCATCGTTCGGCGGTTCAAGGCATTGAGTAACTTCACTTCAGGTATTATGACTTGTACATGTGATCGGAATTGAATTTCGGGAAGTTCGGAGTTGATTTGGAAAGAAAATTCGAATTTCGAAAGCTTTAAGTTGGAGGAATTGACTACGGTTTGACTTTTGAGTAAATAACCTCAGAATCGGGATTTGAAAGTTCCAATAGGTTCGTGTGATGATTTTGGACTTGGGCGTATGTCTGGATCGGATTTTGATTGACCCGGGAGTGTTTCTGCGCCTATTGTGAAAAGTTGGCATTTGGAAGAATTTCATAAATTTGGGTTGAAGTGTATTTTAATGTTACGATGTCCGTTTGGAATTCCGAGCCTGGGAATAGCTCCGTATGGTGATTCTGGTCTTAGGAGCGCGTCCGGATGTGGATTTAGAGGTCTGTAGGTCATTTTGGGGTCATTTGGCGAAAGTTGGAAGTTGGAGGTTTTGGAAGGTATCCCCCGGAGTGGACTTTTTCATATCGGGGTCAAATTCCAATTCCGGAAGTTGGAGTAGGTCCGTAATGTTAAATGTGACTTGTGTGCAAAATTTGAGGTCAACTGGACGTGATTTGATAGGTTTCAGCATCAGATGTGGAAGTTAGAAGTTTAATAGTTCATTAGGCTTGAATCGATATGCAATTCGTAGTTTTGATGTTATTTGGTATGATTTGAGGCCTCGATCAGGTCCGTGTTATGTTATGGAGCGGATCAGTTGATTGGATGGGGTCTCGGGGGCCTCGTGTGTGCTTCGGATGTGTCTGGGTTGTATCGCGCTCTTATTTGATGTTTCAATATCGTTTCTTTGGACATAAAGGGTACCATATTGAGAAACAGACCTTTGATTTGTGATTAATTTGAATCATTAGATCCGTATCGTAATTACGGATTCAGAGCAACAAGAATTACCAAATTTCGATGTCGTATGAGAGAGTTATGCCCATTTCCGTGTCGGAAAAAATTGTTGGTTTCTGGCGCGGACTTTGTTCTTCGCGAACGTGAGGGAGGTCCCGTGAATGCGAAGAAGGAAGTTTGGGTTGACCGGTCAACGCGAAGAATTGCTCTTCGCGAACGCGAAGAAGAAAAATCGCCCGGATAGTGTTTTAAACCGAGAATTTAGTATTTTGGGCATATCTTGAGTTCTAGAGCTCCGTTTGAGGTGATTTTCGCGGTGTTATTCTCGTCTCAAAAAGAGGGTAAATACATGACCTTTATTTTGATGTTTCTCCATGATTATTTCCGTTGGTTATTATTTTTTTCCGTATTTGGATTGTAGAAATTTGAATTTTGAGCCCCAAAGTTGAGAAATGGTAAATTCTTGATTTGAGGATCGATTCATGGATGAAATTGGATGATTTTCTGGATATAGACCATATGAGTTATGGGTACTATTTATTTTTAATAATTTTCGGGCACATGGGCCCGAGGGTTGACTTTATTGACTTTTCGAGCGGAGTTGAGAATTGTTATAGATTGATTCGTTATGAGTATTAGAGTATATTTTTATTGTTTGCACATTGCTTGACTAGTTTTGGAGCGATGGGCACCTGTTTGAGGTGTTAGAGCCGTGTTGGAGCCGGTTATGGAACTTCGGAGCGAGGTAAGTCTCATGTCTATTACCCCTGTGTGATATATCTATGTGATATTACCCCTATGTGATATATCTAATATGTGTAACTTGTTGCGGGGGCTACGTATGCATGAGGTGACGAGAGTCCGTACGTAGTTAGATTCATGTTATTGTCCAGGGAGACTTAGGTTCACACCATGCTATACTTGTGCTACAGAGATTATCTTTGCTCGTTTAATTCTTTTATTTCGCATCACGACTTGAGACTAGACATGTGTAGAGTGATAGACTCGCTATTGTTGAGATATGACGAGTTTCATGATTTGCCGCGGGATAATTGTGTTCCTATTACGAATTTCTCCCGTGCTATGTGTTTTTATGGAAAGGTTTTCCTTATAATTATAACACACACGTTTATTCGTGAGTGGGGTCAAGGACCCGTTAAAACTTCTTATTCTAATAGGATCGGGTCGTTCGCCTCTGCAGGATTTATGTACCACACTCTCATGGGAGCGGGCTGTTTGCCTTGGCAGTTTAATAGATGCATCTATGGTTCGTGCCGTTCGACCCTCGGGATCAAGCCGTACGCCTCAACATTTCTATAAAATATCCTCATGGAAATCGTGCGTAATATTTGGCAAGAAGCCGGTGTATCTGTGAGTCTTTCCTGATTTGAAGTATAACGACCTATTTAGTGAGGTCCATTATGTATGTATGTGTGTGTGTGTGTGTGTGTGTGTGTGTGTGTGTATATGCTCCAGTTCAGGAGGAATTTGCTAATTGAGAGCTTGAGTTCATGGTAAAGAGGAGAATTGTACCACGTATTTTATACTGGTTTATTTCGTTTGTTTACCCTGCCTCATATTTGCTCACCTCTTTACTGTACTTGATACTATTGGACCACTAGTAAGTGTCGATGTCGACCCCTCGTCAGTACTCCTCCGGGGTTAGGCTAGATACTTACTAGGTACACGTTAATTTATGTACTCATACTACACTTGTTGCACATTTTTGTGCAGGTACATTTATGTCTGGTGGTCCTTTAGGCGCGAAGGCGCGGATGATGCGGGGACTTACCGTGAGTTGCATTTCATGTTACGATCCGCAGCTAGTAGAGTCTCCTTCAGAGTTATTTATATTTTTCCTGTCTAATTTGTATTTCGTACAGATGCTGTATTTTATTTTACTTCCTAGTTGATGCTCATGCACTTGCGACACCGGGTTTTGACGGTGTTTACGGGTTATTCATTAATGTAGTTGCGAAAATGTTTTCATTCACTTTGTAAATCCCATTTTGTACTATGTAATTAAAGAAAAGTATGATTTCAAATACTAATATAAGTAATTAAGATAATCATTTATTGTTGTCTTGCTTGACAACAGTGTGAGGCGCCATCACGACCTTTAATGGATTTTGGGTCGTGACACACGTTATATCTTTCATTGTTGAGTCTATTTTTATGCATTTAATTGAAGTTGTTATTGCATGTATTATCTTTCATTGTAGAGTTTATTCTTCCGTTTTATTGTGTTATTGTTGAGACTCTTGTATGCATTGTTGTTGAGCCGTGGGCTATGTATCGTTGTGATATTAGTATTATTATTTTGGCAAATGTTGTGGCGCATGGGCACGTGTGCTGCAAGATGATTATTGTGCGGTGATGAGATGCGCATGCGGCGGCATAAGGGCGGTGGTATTGATGCACATGCGGCGAGATAAGGGGGATTTATGATCGTGTTACTAGTAAGAGAAATTACTTCATTCGAAGCACACGCGACGAGATAAGGGGCTAACGCACGTGAAGCTATTTCTGAAAAATATTTTTAAACTAAATGTGAGGCTCAAGCGGCGTTATAAGGAAGATATGTGATTTGTGACTTGTGATTTGTAATTATGAGGTGTGGTACCTCGGAGAAATTTTGTTGTAAACCTTGTGTTAGAACGGCTTGATTATTTGGACTGTTATTGTTTTCCTCAATTGATTTCACTTGTGTTTTAACTGTGTTCCAATTATTTTGCTGCTTTATCACCTATTTACTCCTTGTTGACGTTTATTGCTTTTACTTTTCATTGTTAGTTTTATATTAATATTCTTTTCACTATTAGCTTTGTACTAATATTCTTTCCATTGTTAGCCTTATATTGATATTCTTTCCATTATTAGAATTATATTGATATTCTTTCTACTGTTAGCTTTATATTAATACTTTACACATGTTTTGTGTCTAGTGAGTGTCTCAACTGTACCTCATCATTACTCTACCGAGGTTGGTCTTGATACTTACTGGGTACCATTGTGGTGTACTCATAATATGCTTCTGCATATTTTTATGCGGATTCAGATACATCAGAGCATGCCGACTGTTAGCTAGATGTTTGAGATTTGCTGTAGAGACTTCAAGGTATACATGTCATTACCCTCGCAGGCCTCAGAGTCACCATCTGGAGTTTTACTTTACTACTGTTACTTTCATTTCAAACAGTGATGTAATTGATATTCCTAGTTACTCGCATTAGAGTTTATAACTTTGTATTACCGTTTTGGGATGTATTATTGGTGGTCATTTTGACTATGCTATGTCACTTATCTGTTTTTGTTTTAAAGTTAATTGGATTTAATCTGCTATTCTCATCATGTATTAGACTCACCTAGTCTTAAAGGTTTGGTGCCATCACGATTCCTAAGGAGGGATTTTGGGGTCGTGACAAGTTGGTATCAAAGCTCTAGGTTTATAGGTGTTATATCATAAGCAAGTTTAGTAGAGTCTTGTGGATCAGTACGGATACGCCTGTACTTATCTTCGAGAGGCTACAGAACTATTAGGAAATTCCACTTCTTTCATTCTTTATCGTGCAGGTTTGTTGATTTCAGAATTTGAGCCTTTGTCTTTCTATTCTCTCACAAATGGTGAGGACACGCACTACAGGATCAACTGATTAGACACCCGCATCCCCTAGTAGATCCGCTAGAGGCCCGCGCCGAGGTAGACACCCGCATCACTAATTAGATATAGTATAGTAAAATATTGTATCCACAGGGATTGGGTTTAAACAGTATTATCGTAATTTGTAGCTAGATTGCTATCCAAGATGATCAACAATTGAGATTTATATGATTTCTAACTAAAATTAACTAAGTGCCTAAAGCTATTGACTAATGACAATCGAAACAAAGAAGGTTATCAGTGGGGGAAAATAGGGATTGATAGGATAGGTGCAAGATAATTATTTGGGATCTAACTCTAGATAATTCACTTCTAGTGTTTGAATGAGTCTCTTGAATTCACTTAATTATTAGTTCAAACATTCAGTAAAAACTCTTGTCTCTATTAGGTCTTAACCTCACAAGATGAACCAATTTAAGCACGTGAAGATATGCAAGAATGCGTAGTGGATTGGTCTTTAGGAAAACCTCTTTCGATTATTCTCCTAACTAGGTTTAATCATTGATTCTACTAGCCTCTTTCGATTACTAAGAAGAATTAATGAACTCAACCAACAACATAATACAAAGATATCACAAGTTATGCCTCTCGCGATTACATGAACAAGTGAATATAGATGTAACTGTTAAATCATCTAAAAACGCTTCAATACATAAAACTAGAGTTATAATCCACAAGCAATTATCAATACACCAAATACTAAAGGAAACTACTCCATAGACATGGAGTAATTCATCACAAATATAATAAAGATATAGGAAAACATAAATTTAATTCAAAATTGGGTCTTGAGTGAGGAAGGAATGATGAAATCCTTGTGCTTTTGCTCCTCCAACTCTTCCTTAGCTTCCTTAGGTCGATTGTTGATACCCAATTTTTCCCTATATGTTTTAAATATGCACAAAAGCCTTCAAAATAGCATATATATGCATATATAAGCATGCACAAGGCTTTCATTATTTTTTCCATAATTTTAAGGGTTTAAATTAATTTATTTTCCCCCCTTCTGTCCATAAAATCCCCAATAATTATTTCCAAAATTATTGTTTTTGTAATTCATTTATTTGATTTCTATACTTATGCCAACATATGGCTAATGTAATTTTTATGTATTTTTACAATTACATGTAGTATTTTTTAAGCTAAATTGCATATAATTGCAATGTTAGCCCCATTTTAAAATATAATTATATTTTATATGCATAAAATTGGCCCATGTATTTTTAAAATGTTAATTATGTATTTTAAAACATTTTGGCACCTTAAATTATTTTCCAGATATCACTTATTATTTATTGAAATTAAAATAGGAAAAATTGGCTATTTAAATAATAGCCAAATTTGGCTTTCAATTATAGCCAAATCGGACCCCAATTCCCAGCCCAATTTTACAATTAATAACCCGACCCATACCCTATTAACCCTTACCCAAACCCGGAACCCACCTACCTATTTGAATCCTGACCGTTGATCTCCCAGATCAACGGTCCGAATAATTCCCTTGCTTTTTAATTCTAATCAACCCCACTAACCCTAATCATTTTTTCCAATCCGCCGCCTTCAGATGCTCTCTCGTCTCCACTCTTCTCTCAAACCTAACCCTAGACTCCTCCACTCACCTCCTTCTCCGGTCATCTCCGGCGACTATCTCTCAAACCCTAAGCCTCCAATGGTCACCCACCGTCATCTCTAAGGCCCTTAAGGGTCCTGGGCCATGTCGATTAGGACCTAGGGTTTTTGATTCTGTTGTTCGAGGCTTCTCTGGTGTGATTTTGGGAAAAATCACACTATGTGTGTTACGATTTATGAAGTTACAACAGGTTCTTTCGATTTCTATTTGGGTTCCTTTGAAACCCTAACTCTCTTCTGAATCTCTCAGATCCGCATTATTTTCATGCTTTAAGCCTGTTTCCTTTTATGATTTGCTTATTCTCGAGCTTTCCTGAAAGATCCTCTACCCTAAACCGTTTTTACTTTCGCTGAAAACTAGGGTTTTTTCGGAGTTCTTTCTACACCTGTTTTAACCGTTTTCCTTATGATTAAACCTTTTTCCCTTGTTTATTTTGACCGATATTATGTTCCTACTACTTTTTAACTTGACTCTGTTAAAAGCCCTAATTTTTAAAGATTTTCATTACTTCGTTTCTATGTGTGCTAGCATGATTTTCTCTACTTCTTTTCTGTGTGTTAGCATGATTTCCTTTACTTCGTTTCTGTGTGTTAGCCTGTTTACTTCATTCTTGTTAATCTCTCGTGGTCCCCCATGCTTCGAATATGTTCTCCTGAATCTTCAGCCTACTTATATCATCCCTATATGATTGTGTTTGCTCATCTCTTGTTTCTTTCATGTCTATATAGATGACCTTGTTTGTTTGCTACTCCTGTTCATTCGTCTCTATTTATATGGTGAAATATACATAATCATGACTCCCCATGATTGATTCTGATTTTCCTCAATTGATGGTGATTGAAAGATCTTCTTTTAAAGCCCTAAAAGCTTTACCTCATCTGTTTAAATTAACTGATTTCATTACCTTATTTACCATGGTACTTTGTTCACTAAGTCTTTTCTGAATTAGGTCCTAATTGACTACTCTATGCCTACTAAACCTTGACTCTTTCCGTATTTATTCATGCACTGATTCTTCTTCCTGCTTTATATGGTACTGAATCTTTCCATTTGATTTTAATTCCCTTAACTTAAGGAAGTACTTCCTTAATTCTCCGATTGATTGATTCAGAGTTCTTAAATTAGTGCACTACTATAATTTCTTACCTTATTCCACTACCTACTTTCAACTATAAATACTCTAAGTCTTTCACAAACAAGGCACCGGCACTTGGCTTTCAAAAACTCCTCTATTATAAAAATCTTTGTTTCTCCCTTCTTCCTTGTGTTATTTGCTACTATTAGCCGGCTGCAAGCCAAGGCTAATCATTTATGCCCTTTGATTCTTTTATTCTGCTTGCTTCTATCTTCACTGGTATGTCCTAGTTTAACTTAAAGCCTCAAACAACATGTTTCTCTTCTTGTTTTAGTTTCTTTTATTTCTAGCTTGCTTTTACTTGTGGTTCTGTTGTGAAGTTTGTAGTTANTGGTTTACTTAATCGTATTGAGTTGGGGTAGAAAGTTTTAATAAGGCTTGCTCAGTTGGGTTCACTCGATTGAGCGTCGGTTGCGCCTCCCGAGGTTGGGGCGTGACAAAAACATCAAGCTAGGAACAAGACAAGGTTTCAAGTAAATTTCCATATTTTAGGTTGGGAGATCTTTAGCACCGATATACCATCGTGATTTTAGCACAGAGTCCGATCATGGACCGATCGGCTAGGCCGTCTTACCCAAAGACATCAACCGCACTCACAATCACTATCAAAACCTCAATCATTATCCCAAAAACAATTTCAAGCACAATCACCACCATGTGTGCGGCATGGCGTCCGATCACGACCCGACCGGCTAGACCGTCTCACCACAATGCCATGTGGATCGACATCACCCTTTCCTAGAAATCATCTCAACCCAATAAAGGGGAATATTCTCATCACATCAATCTCATCCCAAATAAGTAGTTCTGCCCCCTCTAGTATGTGTACTGCCTTGGGATCCTCTTGAGAACCCTCTGAACTCTAGCATACTGAGGATGGCCTTTCCACACTGCACTGGTTCAATGCTTGGCTACTAAGTCTAGGTGTAAGCATTGCCCGGGGTCCTTGAGACCCTTAGGGAACTTTGATGCACCTAGACTCTGATTTGTCTATGGAAATGAGGCTTGAAAGACCATTGGAGGCTTCTGGGAAACTTGGGCCTAATTGCAGGCTCTCTATGGAATAGCTTCTTGATTTTCTATTTTTACTTATGTAATTCATTTATTGGCCTGTAATAATTTGTAAACAGAAATTTGGGGTACTTAGTAAAAAGGGGTGGGTAGATGTACTTTGTGGGGTAACATGGGTAGAAATCCTGCTCTTAGGGTTTACTTCCAAATCTGCCCGCTTCACTCGATAAAAACATGTTCATAGGGTTTTTATTCTTGTTGAATCTGATTGCTTTTGCATAATAGAACCATGCCTATAGGATTCCACTTCTAATTTCATTTGCATCATAATAGAAATCATGCCTATAAGGACTTCACTTCCAGTGCCGTTTGCATTAAACATGAATCATGTTCTTAAGGTTCTGCATTTTCGTCATGTTAGAAATCATGTTCATAGGGTTTCAAACAACTGTGTATTAAATCATTTCAAATATAGATACCATGTCTATAGGGTTTAATTCCAATTCAGTTCTAATAAGTCTTTCATATGTTACTAAAACCTGTGACGCGCCTAGATACCATGCCTGTAGGGATTTCCATTCGCAATTACGTCTAGTAGTCTAATTAGCCTAATAAGTCAATTTCATTTTTGCCTAGTTTACTTCTTAAAACTGGCCTTGTTAAGTGATGACATTTCCTGAAACTAGTTCTTTCAAATTTGACTTAACCTCATTAGATATCCTGCTTACAGGTGTCAAAAGGGTCTATTTCGAAAACTTGTTTGTCTCTGCATTAATATATAGACACAGTACTGCACATAGGCAAGCCTTAGGGCAATTTTTCAAAACTTGCATTTCCCTGAAGTTGTTTCCATCGTTCAACATTTCTGATTCTAATAAGCTGTTAAAAAGGAGTCACTAGGCAACTATTAGGTTATAACTTCTGAATCTGAAAGTGGTCTATTTCTGCATAATCACTTAGAAATCCTGCTCTAGGACTTTGATTAATAAAGACCTTAACTGTGTTTGAGTCGTGTTGCTTGTATGTTTGTTTTGAGGAGGAAATTGTGAGCCTCTTAATTGCTCCCATTATGTGAAAGTCCTAAATGTTTTGACTGTCGCCTTAGATTTTTGCCTCTAAAACCTTAGGGGTACGTCTAGAACCACCCATAGGTAGAGGTCCTAACACCCTCTGGGACCGTTAAGAAGGGACGGGTAGCAGCACGCAATAGGAATCAGTGACCAAATACTCGCTTTGCATGACCAATAAGGGGATGGGAAGGGTAGATATGGATATGATGACCGGTGCGCTAATGTCACGCGTAGCCCCTTTCCAAGGAGTGATTACCGGGCATTGTACTGACGTGATCCTATAGGATAACCAACCTAGGACCCCTCTTTACCAAATCCTTTCCTTAAAACTTTGTTTTACAACTTGTTCAAAACTTTATCTTACTACTTGAGTTACTCTATCGTGCTTTACTTGCAACCTATTTGATTCAACTGTTTACTTGTAATGGACTGACTTGTGAATATAAGTTCGGTCGGGACCCATAGTTGTGGACCAAGAGGGGTGCCTAACACCTTCCCCTCGAGGTTACCTCGAGCCCTTATCCTAATCTCTGGTAATACAAACCAACCCAAGAGTTAATTACTCTAGGTGCCCTAACACACCTTAACTCGTTAGGTGGCGACTCTTTAAATACCCAATTCCCAAAAGGAAATGAGTCATTACACCCCGTGAATGTCGTAACCCGGACTTCTCTCCGCGGAGGGAAAAAAGGGGGCACGACATCGATTATGTGTGAAAAGTCAAGAAAATAACATTTTTTCTTGTATTTATACCAAGTAGGGTCGGGCCTAAACGAAACCACTGTCTCCTAGTCGAAATAGGACACTGGCTCTGTAAAAATTGCACAGGCGCGCCGCATCCACTTAAAATTTTGCTCGCTAATCAAATATAATATATTAAAATATTGTATCCACAAGGATTGGAGTTAAATAGTATTTTCATAATTTGTAGCTAGGTTGCTATCCAAGATGATCAACAATTGAGATTTCTATGATTTCTAACTAAAATTAACTAAGAATATAAATTTATTGACTAATGACAATTGAAACAAAGAAGGTTATCAGTGGGGAAAAATAAGGATTGATAGGATAGGTGCAAGATAATTATTTGGGATCTAACTCTAGATAATACACTAGTGTTTAAGTGAGTCTCTCGAATTCACTCAATATTAGTTCAAACGTTCAGTAAAAACTCCTATCTCGATTAAGTCTTAACCTCACGAGATGAACCAATTTAAGCACGTGAAGATATGCAAGAATGCGTAGTGGATTGGTCTTTAGGAAAACCTCTTTCGATTATTCTCCTAACTAGGTTTAATCAATGATTATACTAGCCTTTTTCGATTACTAAGAAGAACTAATGAACTCAACCAACATTATAATGCAAAGATATCAAAAGTTATGCCTCTCTCGGTTACATGAGCAAGTGAATATAGATGCAATAGTTAATCATCCAAACACTCTTCAATACATAAAACTAGAGTTATAATCCACAAACAATCATCAATACACCAAATCCATCGAACCCTAAAGGAAACTACTCCATAGACATGGAGTAATTCATCACAAATATAACAAAGATATAGGAAAACATAAATTCAATGCAAACTCGGGTCTTGAGTGAAGAAGGAATGATGAAATTCTTATGCTTTTGCTCCTCCAACTCTTCCTTAGCCTCCTTAGGTCAATTCTGTGCCAAAAGTCCAGAAAATAACGTTTTTTCATGTATTTATACCAGTAGGGTGGGGCCTAAATGAAATCACCTTCTCCTAGTCGAAATAGGACACTGGCTCTGTAAAAATTGCACAGGCATACCGCATGGGGCGACGCGCCATGCTGGGCAGCAGTGGGAAACTTCAGAGAGCTTGACTTTTCAACAGGCAGCAAAACTGTACAGATGCGGTGCCCCACACGCCGCACCAATGTTGTTTTCTGACAGTCCGGCTTTTTCCTTACCTTTTTATATCCAGATGTGGTTTCGACCCCCGAACTCGATCCCGGCTTAATTCCTTAGGCTTTTGCTCAGACTTCAAAGCTCCAATTAACTCGAATTAGCTCCATAACATCTGTATCACTCGGAATCACTCCTACAAGGCATAAAACATACAATAAGTACAAAACACTAGCAATTAAAGCTCAAACACAATTAAAGTGCAGTAAATTAGAATGTGATATGCGGCTAAAACAACGAGATTATAGCCTACCATCACTCACAGGTATTGCTCCGATTTGTTATAGAAATGCATCGATTTTATTTGATCCGGGTTCCACGTATTCGCATGTGTCATCTTACTTTGCTTCATATTTGGATATATCTTGTGTCTACGCCTGTGGAAGATTCTATTGTGGTTGACCGCGTATACTGGTCGTGTTTGGTCACTATCGGTAGTTATGAGACTATGGTGGACCTTCTGTTACTCAATATGGTAGACTTTGGGCATGGATTTAGTTGTCGCATTATCACACTCTTCTGGATTGTCACGCTAAGACCGTGACATTGGCTATGCCGGGTTTGCCGCAGTTGAAATAGAGGTACATTAGACTACGTTCCTAGTAGGGTGGTGTCTTTCCTGAAGGCACAACAGATAGTGGAGAAGGGATGCTTAGCTTATCTAGCTTTTATGAGGGATGTGAGTACTGATACTCCTACCGTTGAGTCAGTTCCAGTAGTGAAAGATTTTCTAGATATGTTTCCAGCAGACCAATTGGGCATGCCGCCCGATAGGGATATCGATTTTGGTATTTGACATGATGCTGGTCACTTAGCCCATCTCTATTCCACCATATCGTATGGCACCAGTGAGTTGAAAGTATTAAAAGAACAACTTCGGTTTCATCAGACCGAGTGTTTCACCCTAGGGGGCTCCAATTCTACTTATGAAGAAGAAGGACGACTCTATGAGGATGTGTATTGATTACAGGTAGCTGAACAAGATTACAGTCAAGAATAAGCACCCACTACCGCATATTGATGATTTGTTTGACTAGCTTCAGGGTGCTCGGGTATTCTCGAATATTGATTTGAGATCGGGGTATCATCAGTTGAAGATTCAAGATTCAGACATTGCGACAATGGATTTCAGGACTCGTTATGGTCACTATGAGTTTTTTGTGATGTCATTTGGGTTGATCAATGCCCCAGCAACATTTATGCACTTGATGAACAATGTATTCCAGCCATATCTTGATTACTTCATCATCGTGTTCATTGATGACATATTGGTATGTTCTCGCCGCTAGGAGGATCATGAGCAACACTTGAGGATCGTACTCCAGATATTGAGGGAGAAGAACCTATATGCTAAATTCTCCACGTGTGAGTTTTGGCTTGATTCAGTGGCATATTAGGACATGTGGTATCTAGTGAGGGAATTAAGGTGGATCCGAAGAAGGTGGAGGCAGTTCAGAGTTGGCCCAGACCGTCTTCTGCTATCGAGATCCAGAGTTTTCTAGGCTTGGCTGGGTATTATCGCCATTTTGTGGAGGGATTTTCATCCATCGCAGCTCCTTTGACCAGATTGACTCAAAAGGGTGCCCCATTTAGATGGTCTGATGATTGTGAGAGAGCTTTCAGAAGCTCAAGACTGCCTTAACTACGGCTCCAATTCTGGTTTTGCCTTCAACATCGGGTTCTTATACAGTTTATTATGATGCTTCGAGGATTGACATTGGGTGTGTTTTGATGCAGGAGGGTAGAGTGATTGCTTATGCTTTGCTTCAGTTGAAGCCCTATGAGAAAAACTACCCAGCACATGATTTAAAGTTGGCAGCCATTGTTCACGCGCTGAAGATTTGGAGGCACTATCTCTACAGCGTGTCTTGTGAGGTATTAACAAATCATAGGAGTCTCCAACACTTGTTTAAGCAAAAGTATTTGAACCATGGGCAGCGGAGGTTGCTAGAGCTACTAAAGGACTATGATATCACCATTCTTTATCATCCCGGGAAGGCCAATGTGGTGGCCAATGCGTTGAGTAGAAAGGCTGAGAGCATGGGTAGTATTGCTTATATTCTAGTTGAGGAGAGACCGTTAGCTTTGGATGTTCACGCTTTGGCCAACATGTTCGTGAGGTTGATGTTTCAGAGCCTAGCCAGGTTCTTGCTTGCATGGTTCATGGTCTTCTTTGTTTAAGCGCATCAAGGCACATTAGTATGACGATCCCCACTTGCTTGTCCTTAATAAACGGTGCAGCACGGTGATACCAAGGATGTTACTATTAAATATGATGGTGTGTTGAGGATGCAGGGTCGGATCTATGTTCCGAATGTGGATGTGTTGTGTGAGTAGATTTTGGAGGAGGCCCATAGTTCGCGGTATTGCATCCATCCGGGTGCCGCGAAGATGTACCACTATTTGAGGCAGCATTACTGGTGGAAAAGAATGAAGAAAGATATTGTGGAGTATGTAGCTCGGTGTTGGAATTGTCAGGAGATGAAGTACAAACATCAGAGACCGCGCGGTTTGCTTCATAGGCTTGATATTCTAAAGTAGAAGTGGGAGCGTATCACCATAGTTGTAGTTGGACTTCCACGTACCTTGAGGAAATTCGATGCAGTGTGGGTCATCGTGGACAAACTGACCAAGTCTGTACACTTCATTCCAGTCATGACTACCTACTATTCAGAGCAGCTGTATGATGACCTGATAGGTTATTTTGAGTACTAGAATTTATTTCTGTGTTTCAAGACTTCCATTAGCTTCATCTGATATTTCTTGATTTGCGTGCGTGGTTCACATCTTTTTTCGTAAAGTTTTTACGTAGACATTTGAAAAATATGATTTTTGTCTTTAAAAATACTTGAGTTGACCATGGTTAATATTTTGTATAAACGACCCCAGATTAGTATTTTGACAAATCCAGTGGGTCCGTATTGTGATTTTGGACTTGGGCCTATGCCCGGAATTGAATTTGGAGGTCCCTAGGTTGATTTGACTTGTTTTGTCGAAAGCTAGCAATTTGAAAGTTTGGAAATTTTCTAGGTTTGACCATAGGTTGAATTCATGACTATCGGGTTCGGATTTTAATTTGGGACTTGGTATAGGTCCCTTTTACTATTTGAAACTTGTCTGCAAAATTTGGTGCAAAACGGAGTTGGTGTGATATGATTCGGACGCTTGGTTGAAGTTCTTGAGTTTTCTTTGATATTTCATGCATTTTGTTGTTCGATTTGTAGTTTTAGGTGTTATTTTGGTATGTTGATTGCGCGAGCGAGTTCGTATGATTCTATTACACTTGTATGCATGTTTGGTTTAGAGCCCAAGAGGCTCGAGTGAGTTTCAGACGCATTTCAGATGAGTTTGGAAAGTTTGAGAACTACTGATGCAGTGTTGCTTCTCGTGTCTGATGCAGATCTCGCAATTGCAAGGTCTGGATCGCAATTGCAACCTTGCTTTTGCGAACAAATATTCGTATTTGCGAGCATGGGCTGGGGACTAGGACTTCACATTTGCGAAGAGGGAGTCGCATTTGCGAGGAGCTCTATGTCCGTATCTGCGACTTCGGCATCGCAATTGCGATGCAGTGTTGAGTTGGGGTACCTTCGCATTTGCCAAAAAGTTGGCCGCTTATGCCAAGGAGGGATTTTCGCATCTGCGACATATGGGCTTTTGGTGCACAATTCGCATTTGTGACTTGTGCTTTGCATTTGTGGTGTTCGCAATTGCGAACAAGAAAACCCAATTGTGGCGCAACTGGGTAAAAGAGGGAAAAATTAGGGCTTAGCTTATTTTTACACCATTTCTCAATCCTAAACACTCTAGATGCAACTTTTTCAATGATTTTTTTTCCGAAAATTATTCATAAGCAACTCTAATCCACTTTCTTTCAATTCCCCATTTCTTTTCATGAGATTTCAGTGTCAGATTTAAGATTTCCATGGTAGAAATTATGGATTTGGATAGAAATTGGGATTTTGTAAAATTGAGATTTTTACCTCAAATTGAGGTCAAATTTCGAAACAAATTACATAACCGGGCTCGGGGGTGAATGGGTAATCGGGTTTTGGTCGAATCCCGAATTTTGACCAAGAGGGCCTGGGGTTGACTTTTGTTGACTTTTTCAAAAATAATCAAAATTGAACTTTTTTTATTAATGGGTAATTTCTAAATTTTAAATTGTTTGATTGATAATTTGCTAGATTTGTTTGGTTTGGAGGCTTGTTCAAAAGGCAAGATCATGGTTAATTGATTGTTTTGTTCGCGGAGTAAGGTAAGTGTTATGTCTAACCTTGACTTGAGGGAATTAGGACTTGTTGAAGTATTTGTTATGCGAATTATGTGGGGAAGCGGCGTATATGCAAAGTGACGAGTGTATATGCGCCGTCATGGGATTTAGAATGCGGGATTGAGAAATTTATTTCCATATCTTCCTTTATTTCATGTTACTTATTGTTATACGCTTTAATTGTTACATGTTTTTACTTGACATCTATGAAATACTTGTTACTTGTTATTTAATTGCTACTTGCCTAAATTTGTTCATTTCTCACACGAATTCTGTTTATTTTCTAGTTGTCTCTACTTGCTTTAATTGTAACATGTTTTATCTGCCTTTATTGTTTTTATATTGTTTGATGCACTCTATTATGTTGTTTCGCTTATGTGAGCGTTTAACTATTTTGTACTGGTAAATTGGTACAGGTTGAGATTCTGAGACGTTGGTTATTCCCCGCTAATTCTGTGGTTCTTTACTGTTCTGTATATTCCTCCTTCTTCGTGTTGATATTTTGAAAATAGTTGAGTTGTTTATGTTAATGATTTGAAATTGTTTGGGGATTGGGTTGAACGCCGCAACGGTATTGAACGAAATTGAAATGATATGAAGGAATAAGGACGGATTATAATGTGAACAGATGATGATATGGTGGGATCGGGTTGCGTGCCACAATGTATTTGATATATTTTATTGTGTTGGTTCGAGATTGTAGAGTTATTCTTGGTATTGTAATATGAGACTTGAGGCTTTGTAGTTTGGGCTCTTTGGTAGTTGACTTTCGGATTCGTTTTCATGAGTTTGTTGCTTTATTTCTGCTCTTGTTTTCCTATTATTATTATTTTGTACAGGTTATTTGTGAGTGACTTGCCAAAGCCTCGTCACTACTTCGTCGAGATTAGGCTCGGTACTTACAGGGTACATGGGATCGGTTGTACTCACTGCACTTCTGCACTTCTTGTGCAGATATCGGAATTGATCCCAATGGCGCGTAGCGAGAATGCTCGAATTTAGCTACTTTTGGAGATTTGAGGTATAGCTGCATGGTGTGGGCAGCCCCGAAGTCCCCTTCCAATCTATCTTTACTGTTTATGTAGTTTCAAACAATTGTATTTTGTTCGGACTTTATCTGTAGCACTCTAAATGCTCATGTATTCGTGACTCCAAATTCTGGGATATGTATAGATTTCGTCATTTGGAACTTTATTATTCCATTCCAGGTTATTATATTTTATTTTCATTAATGTTTTAATTTGAATTGTTTAAAATTATTAAGTAATTTAGCTAACGTTGGCTTGCCTAACAAGTAAAATGTTAGGCGCCATCACGGTCTTGAGGGTGGGATTTCGGGTCGTGATAAGTTGGTATCAGAGCACTAGGTTGCCTAGGTCTCACGAGTCATGAGCAAGCTTAGTAGAGTCTGGAGTATCGATACGGAGAGGTTCGTACTTATCGTCTAGAGGCTATGGGCTTTAGGAAAATTTCACTTCTTTCATTCTCTATCGTGCGACGTTATTCCATTACTGAAGTTTGAACCATTCTATTCTTGTTCTCTTGCAGATGGTGAGAACTCTCACAACATCTATAGCTGGGCAGGAGCCAGATCCCCCCTGTTGCAGCCACTACCAAGGGTAGGGGCCGAGGCAGAGCTCAGCCTAGAGCACGTTCAGCAGCACCCATTACGGAGCCTCAGATTGATCACGAGGAGGAGATTCAAGTCCAGACTGCACCAGTCGGACCCACTCAGGCCCTGGAGGGATTTATAGCCACTCTTGTACTTCAGGACGCCCTAGTGCGCTTAGTTGGACTCATGGAGAGTGTGGCTCAGGCTGGAGTATTTCCTATGGCACCAGCTGCCTCTCAGGTTAGGGAGGATCATAAACTCCCGCCACTCACACTCTGGAGCAGATGGCTCCCATATATCAGACTCCGGTAGTTGCAACAATTGGGTAGTTTAGCCCATTGTTTCTTCACAGCCCGGGGAGAGGCTCGCGATGTGTTATGAGGGATTGATGAGGTTGGATAAGTTCACCAAGCTCTTTCATGTTCATTTTAGTGGTGCATCTTCCGAGGAACCACAAGATTATTTGGACTGTTCCACAAGGTGTTGTGCAACATGGGTTTATTTGAGACCAATGGGGTCGACTTTACAGTGATCCAGATGACCAGTTCTGCCAGGAGGTGGTGGCAGGATTTTGAGCGGAACAGACCAGTCGGTTTACCTCCACTCACTTGTGATCACTTTTCGCAACTATTTCTAGAGAAGTTCATTCCTTTCACTCTGAGAGAGGAGTATCGCAGGCAGTTCGAGCGCTTCCATCAGGGTGGCATGACTGTCACCCAGTATGAGACCAAATTTGTGGATCTAGCCCGTCATGCAGCTATCTTAATTCCCACTGATAGAGGGAGGGTGAGGATGTTTATTGATGGTCTTACTTTCGGCATCAAGCTTCAGATGGCCAAAGGGACAGGGGATGGTATTTATTTAAAGAGGGCAGTAGAGATTGCTAGACGGGTCGAGATGATTCATAATTAGGGTAAAGTGACGGCGTTTGAGAAGAGGCCTCGTTATTTCGGTGGCTTCAATAGTGCCTCATCTGGAGGCAGAGGTTCTTTTGGCAGAGGACATCCTTCCAGGCCGATTCAGTTAGTTCTCCATGCATCCCACAGTGCTTCGGATAACCGTAGTCCGTACGGGTCTCGTCCTGAGAAACCATCATTCAGCTCCTATCAGTGCATCACCGCTACAGAGTTACCACAGTGGTTATCCGGGCCATCAAGGTGAGTCTCAACTTCAGCAGCCACAGCAGGAGAGGCGGAGGTCAGATTGGTGGGGCCCAGCTTTATCTATCACAAAAATTCGAGCAAATCAACTTTAAGAAATATTCAAATAATGATTTTAATTGCTTAAACTAACTAATTACAAATAATGAAAACGGAGTAAATTTGTTAATTAATTAAATTAACAAGTTGTAGATTACATTAAGGAAGCCTAGAATTATGATTTTTCCGATTGACGGAATCCTTCTCGCTACGTTACCTATAATCTGTCCGATTTATTCTCTACTGCAACGAGTACTTTACTTATCGCGATTGTCTCTCTCTCGCAATCACAGCAATTAATTAGATGTATTCTCAAACTACTTTAACTGATAATTTCTATTATTCACTCTGGCTATCTCTAATCTCGTTGTTAGCCCACCATATTGATCTCTCATATACCAAGGGAATGAGTTGTTCAACAAATACCTAAGTATGTGTTTTTTTCTCAAGTAAAACATAATAAATAGGCATAATCAATCGAGGGCCCTTCAACTAACTGAAATAAACACATAATTGAACAAGTAGAGAAATTCAAAGGCTTGATTATATTAAAACGTAAGAAGAATTCATCATTCAAAATGTTCCATCAAACTCCTAGATAGTAAAATTAGCTACTCGTAATAGTATGCATGAATACAATACAAGAATTCATAACCAATAATGAAAAACAGAAAGAAAAAAATTAAAACTCTTTTTTAAATCTTTCATCTTGCTCCTTACGTGTTCTTACCTTCAAAAATATTGTGTAATCTTTTAAAAATAGTGTAAAGTTATATTTTACGGAGTAGAGTTGGTATGGGGTTGACTAGTTCTCTCCAATTACAGAATAAAAAATTGGGTTGCATGCTAAGACTCGCGCGTCGCGCAGTCTATAGCTTTTTAAATTTTCTCCACGCCAGGTCCAGTACCAAATGTCTATACTTAACCGTTTTAAGAAAGTGTCATCTCCACCGTTGTGCCATATTTTGTGCAACGCATACCCTGTGACAAGCTCCCATATTCTTGCTTCTCGAATTCTTTTTGCATCAAATCATCCTATTTTCATCAACTGTTATCCAAACTCGTTTCTACATACCAGAAAAATGTAATGAGCATAACTCACTTTATTAACCGTGTGATATCCTGCAACTCAAATAAGAAATGAGATTAATGTTAGAACATGCGCAGCGGAAGCAAGCATACAATCCAGGCATCAAATACATGTGAACTAGACAACGCAATAATAACGAGATTAGAAGCACTAACCTCTTGAAGTAGTTGCACAAACCTACCAAGCAAAAAGAATCCAGGGCTGCAGTCTTCTGCTATTTGCCTAGTAAAACCTTGGACGATTTTGCTATTGGGTGGGCAAGAACAATACAACTGAAAGGTAAGTTATTAGGTGAAACTAGTCTTCCTTTAATAGACTTATTTTTGGACGAAAATCCTCCTCCAAAAACGTGTAGGATTCTCCTTCTCCAAGTAGAATCCTACTCCAACTCTATTAGATGACTTTTCTCCCAAGTCACTTTTTACCAAAGTCTTGTCCAGGTTTTTACCAGGTATAGCATGGACCACAGAAATAATAAGAGGCTACCAATTATAGTATTAATTCAAAATTAGCATGAATTAATTCTTACTATAATAAATTGCAATTTATTCCACTAAAAAACTGCAATTGAAGTCCTCAATATGAATTTCAAAAATTCAATAACACTTATTTTAACTCCCCATGTTAAGATCTCAAATACCAGTTAATTAAATTAAATCACTGAAAATTTAATTTAATCAACTAATTAAATCCTTTACAATTCCGCTTAAAACATTTCACGTGACAGATACAAAATTCACCGGCCGGGTTTTCACATGAAAACTTATAAGCTTACATAAAGGGGTATCATCAAACTCAAAAACGAGTCATGGATTCTATCAACTAATTATTATTCACAAATGTTATTCGTTATTGTCCAATCTATTAGGCATACACTAACTCTAAATAGAGTCGTACCTTTTGATAAATCAAAACAATAAATAAATTACATTGACCATAATAATTATATCAAGATTAGGAGTATAAGCTCATTTAATGAATTAGAGAAAATGTTTTATATATTCAGTACAAAAATATCTTTTCTCTACTTGGTCCGTTCAATATACACTGAGTATACTAGCACAAGAAGTTGGAGTAAAACTACTCCCATAATCAAGACAAATTATACTATAATCTTGCTACAATCATCAAGATATTTTGTCCAACAATATGTTTGATTGTGAACATAGTTTATTAATTATGAGAATCGACAATTTAATCTCCTGTGCATGAGCTAAGACTCCATACACTAAATTGTCCACTACATAATTAAAAGGACACACATGTAACAAATGATCTATTTAAAATAGTACTTTATTGAATTGAATAAATTAAATAAACAATTGTTCCATAAAGAATAAAATATAATACTATGTCTAAACCGCATGGTTAATAGTATATCCCAACAATCTCCCACTTAGACTCATAACCATGCGTCTACTACTCTAACACCCATTCCTTCTACGTGCTTGTCAAAAGTCTTCTGTGTCAAGTTCTTTGTAAACGGGTCTGCCAAATTGTCCTCTGACGCAATCTTCAACACTCTTCCATCACCTCTCTAAGTTATGTCCCGAATTAAGTGATATTTACGCTCAATATGCTTACTCCTTTTATGGCTTCTTGGTTCCTTCGAGTTTGCAACTGCACCACTATTGTCACAATAAAGTACAATTGGTGCTTGAACCGAAGGAACCACATTAAGCTCTTTCAGAAAGTTCCTGAGCCAAACAGCCTCTTTAGGTGCCTCAGATGCAGCCACGTATTTGGCTTCCATGGTGGAATCAGCAACACATGATTGCTTGATGCTCCTCCAACTTATGGCTCCACCTCCTAAGGTAAAAACATATCCTGAGGTAGATTTTCTAGAGTCTCTATTTGACTAGAAATCTGAATCAGTATAGCCAATGGGTGCAAGATCACCTGAGTGATAAACCAACATATAATCCCTAGTCCTCTTCAAGTACTTGATTATATGCTTAACAGCAGTCCAGTGTTCTCGACCAGGGTTAGACTGAAATCTACTAACCATGCCAACAGCAAAGCAGATATCAGGTCTAGTACATAGCATAACATACATAAGACTCCCTACAGCAGAAGCATAAGGTACCGCCTTTATCTTTTCTATCTCATCAGTCGTTTTTGGGGACTGATCTTTTGACAGAGAGATTCCATGTCTAAAGGGGAGAAACCCTTTCTTGGAATCTTGCATGCTAAACCTGGTGAGAATAGTATCAATATAAAGTGCTTGGGACAAGCCTAATATCCTTTGCTTGCGATCTCGCAAAAGCTTGATCCCAAGGATATGTGCTGCCTGTCCCAAGTCTTTCATATCAAAACGTGAGGACAACCATTCCTTTACTGAATTCAACATGCTCACATTATTTCCTATGAGCAAAATATCATCTACGTACAAAACCAAAAATGTAACTTTATCTCCATTCCACTTCTTATAGACACAAGACTCATTTTCACATTGATCAAAACCGAAGGTCTTAATCGATGCGTCAAAATAAGTGTTCCATGCCCTAGAAGCTTGTTTCAATCCATAAATGGATTTCTTTAATTTACACAACATGTGCTCATTGCCACTTTTTATGAAACCAACTGGTTGTGCCATATAGATGCACTCATCAAGACTTCCATTTAGAAAAGCGGTATTGACATCAATTTGCCATATCTCATAATCGTAATTAGCAGCAATGGATAAGAGAATCCTAATGGATTTAAGCATGGCTACCGGCGAAAAAGTTTCCTCATAATCGATCCCTTCTTTTTGAGTAAACCCTTTTGCAACAAGCCCAGCTTTAAAGTTTGCACTTTTCCATCCACTCCTCTCTTTTTCTTATAGATCCATCTACAACCTATGGGTTTGACTCCAGTAGCTGGTTCTACAAGATCCCAGACTTGATTGGAGTACATGGACTCCATTTCAGATTTCATAGCATCAACCCATTTATCAGCATCTGCGTCATGTAGTGCTTCGTCGTAATTAGTAGGTTCAGTATTAGGCTCTTCAGGGATTCTATCATAAGATTCTCCCAAGAGCGCAAACCGGAGAGGTTTTTTAATAATTCTCCCACTACGACTAGTCACTACAGGTGGAGGCTGATTTTGTTGTTGAATCACATCATCATTTCCTGGAACTGAAGCCTCAATGTTATCCTCCACACCATACGGTGATGGGATATCATTAACTTCTTCCTGGAGTGCAGGTTGCATAACAATTTTAGGTTGTTCAACAATCTGAGGTTGCTCAACAATCTGAGGTTGCTCAACATTACTCCCACTACTTTGGGGTAGTGAGATGTCAGGCAATTGCTCTTGTGCAATCTGCTGCCTATTGACATTTTTCCCACTACGATAATGTAGTGGTATTCAATTTTGGCTTCCGGGATACGTTCTAGAGATGAGTCTTTAGTTACTCCATTGTTTAATTCCTGTAAAACTAGTTTACTTCTAGGAATATGGTTCGTTAGATAGTCCTCTTCTAAAAATCTGGCATTTGTCGTAACAATTACCTTCTTTTCTTTAGGACAATAAAACAAACCGCCTTTTGTTCCTTTTGGATATCCAATAAAAATGCATACTTCTGCCTTGATTCCAATTTATCTGCTTTCCCTTTTAGCACATGTGCTGGACAACCCCAAACGCGAATATGCCGTAAACTTGGCTTGCGCCCAGTCCACAATTCTACTGGAGTTGAAGGTACTGACTTTGAAGGAACCAAATTTAGAATGTAGTTTGTTGTTTCTAAAGCATATCCCCAAAAGGAAGAAGGCAAATCGAAATAACTTAACATTGATCTAACCATTTCCATAAGGGTCCTATTTCTTCTTTCTGCCACACCATTTTGTTGTGGTGTTCCTGGGGCAGATAATTGAGATGTAATTCCATTATCTGATAAGTATTTTATGAATTCCACATAAAGGTATTCACCACCACGATCAGATCGCAATGTTTTGATATATTTATCATGTCGTTTCTCTGTTTTCGTCTTAAATTCTTTGAATTTCTCAAAGCATTCAGGCTTACGTCGCAACAGATAGATATATCCATATTTTGAGTAATCATCTGTGAAGGTCACAAAATACTCAAAACCACCTCTTGCTTGTATATTTATAGGACCACACAAATCAAAGTGAATTAGTTCTAGCTTATCACTGGCCCTATTTCCTTTTGAGGGGAAATGTCCCTTGGTCATTTTGCCTTCTAAACAGGATTCGCATGTTGGTAGTGACTCCACTTTCAATGAACTCAAAGGTCCATTAGAGACCAATCTTGAAATCCTATTTAGATTTATATGGCCTAGACGTAAGTGCCATAAATAAGTTTGACTCAATTCAGAAATACATTTTCTTTTATGTGGTAGATTAATGTTATTTAGTTCTTTTGGTTGTTTTAGCACATGAGGAGATATATCAAGAATAAAAAGGTCATGTACTCTAGCAGCAGTGTAGGTAAAATATTTATTAAACTTAATAACAGCAGAATTTTTAGCAAAATAAACATTATAACCAGCATCCATTATTTTCGAAACCGAAATCAAATTCCTTCTAATAGAAGGTACATAGAGAACATCTTTTAAACTAAAACTCTATCACTACTAAACGAAACTCTAATATCTCCTAAATCTGAAGTTGGTGCTGGCTTGCTATTGGCTTGAAAAATGCAAACTTCATTCTCACTTAGCCGCCGCGTTTCCTGAAACCCCTGCAAAGTAGTGCAGATATAATTAGTGGCTCCCGAATCTACACACCAAAACATAGTAGAAACAGCCGCTAAACAAGTTTCAACTACATTTAAATTTGAATTACCTTGTTTATTCAACTTTGCCAGATAGGCAGGGCATTGCTTCTTGTGATACCCAGGTTGCTTGCAATGATAGCACTTGCCTTTGGGCTTTTTCACACCAGCCGCACCATCAGGTGCCAAAACCTTTTGAGCCTTCTTCTTTTTCTTATTGCCTTTCGACTTAGAAACCGAAGCTTTCTCAACATTGAGTGCCACAACTGGAGCTTGTTGTTTGATAATAGATTCTGCCGCTTGCAGCTCATTCAACAATTTCGCTAGTGACAAATCCATTTTGGTCATATTATAGTTCAAGCTAAACTGTTGAAAACTGTCAGGCAGAGTCTGCAGGACCATCTCAACTTGAGACTCCTTATCAATCACAGCTCCAAGGACCTCCAGTTCATTCAGAAGACTCATCATCTTCTGAACATGGTCCCTGACCGATGATCCTTCAGCCATCTTGGTGTTCAAAAGGGCTTTCATGGATGTCTGCTTAGCTGCACGATTTTGCTCACCGAACATCTCTTTGAGACTTTCGAGCATATCATAAGCAGACCCCATAGACTGATGCTGATGTTGCAAAACATTCGCGATAGAGGCAAGAATGTAACATCGCGCCATCTCATCAGCCTTAACCCATTTGTCATAGGCCTTAACGTGATCATCAGTAGCATTTTCAGGTTTTTTTGGGCATTCCTCAGTGATTACAAATTTGTAACCTTCAGCGGTTAGGACAATGTCAAGATTCCTTTTTCAGTCAACATAATTCGGTCCTTCTAACTTGTTTTGGTTCAAAATGGAGGTAAGTGGGTTGAATGAAGACATGGTTAATCTGAGATATATTCACATTAAATAGATCATTAGTTATGTATTTAGAATGATTAAATTCAAAACAACACATTACACATATAACCATGCTCATTGAACAGTTAGATTCGTTAGGGAAACTTAACTATTCATGCAAAATATATGAGTGATGTAAGATATTAACCCCATAAATTTAAACAGGACCAACTCAGATGGAGAGTAAACTGTTAATTTAAGATAGGTAAATATCACTTTTATAAACTCTAGTTTCATTCAATCAATATGTAACTCAGTTGGAGAGTTAATACAAGTAATGAAATAACTAGAGGCAAAACTACAGTAATCATCTATAATGAATTTATCCGATATGGAAGAAGACCTATGTCAAATATAAATTCATTATATTACTGTAAAACATGATTGGAAACAATGAGAATTGAACCCTACCATCACACATTTCTATTAATATTTTTTTTATTAAAAAAATTTCCAGAAAATAGAAAAAAAAGGCCAAAACTCCATCTAAACGACCCCGAATGCCCAAAAAATGACGTACATCTTCAGCGAAAAGTTGGGCCTTTTCCGATGAACCTACAAAATTTGAGGTCAATCGGAGTTCGACAGAATTTCAGAATTCTACGCGTGACTAGAATTCTGTTTTTGGCGTTTTAAGGGTTTATAATTATTTTGACTTGTTCAAATCACATAATATACTGATGTTTTGTTAACACTGTGAGCACGTGATTTTCGCCCTATATACGAATTATTCCCAAAAAATTCAAACAACATAATTTTTCTCTCATTATTTTACACTTTTGTGAATTTTGTGTTATTTTTGTTAATTGTTTGCATTTTATTTGTGTTTTAATTCATATGAAAATACGCTTGACATTTGCATTTAGGATTTAATTTCATATTTTAGGATTAATTAGTGGTTAAGTTGTTTTTAGAACAAATATGAAGAAAATGACAAAAATAGCCCACTTTTGCATTTTTTGTTAATTGTTGAGTCTACTTTTAAATAGGATTTAAGCAATTTTGTAGGAATTAATTAGCTTGGTTTTAGAAGTAAATTAGGTTTCATTTTAATTTTTGCATTTTTATAAAATTGGGAAAATACAAAATAAAATACAAAAATAAATAAAAGGGAATAAAAGGAGAAAACAAAAGAAAATAAATTTAAAAAGAGATGTCTTAATAGAAAGACCAAATTGGGCCATCTTGCCCAGCCCAAACCAATTAATACCCAACCCCCGTCGGTCCAGGCCCAAAACCAAATCCGACCCGCCCCATACCCCAACCAAACGACCCCGTTTAGGCCCAAAGAGATCCAGGCCGTCGAGGTTACTTTGATCTAACGGCCTGGAAGCCTAGATTAGTTGGTATAAATCGGTCGGACTATGACCCCCCCCCCTCTAACCCGTCTTCCTCATTCACCTCCTCAGAGAAACCCTAATTGAGCTGCCACCAATTCCCCACCATCTCCGGTGGCGGCGCCGATGCCAAACCACCCCAAAATAACACCACGAGACCCCCTCTTCTCCCTCATCATGAATCCATTACCCGTTTCCTTCAAATCCCGGCCCAGCTCGTCGAATCTTTCCCCAAAGTTTTTCCGGCCATGACGCAACCTCCCCCAAATCACCCCAAATTTACACCGGTGAATCTCCTCCATTCCCTCTTTCCAATGACCTAAGAATCAACCCTCGAATTTGGCCGGAACTGTTCGAATTTCAATTTGAGTTTTTCCGGCCAAAACCCTAAGTGCTCCGAATTACTCCAAATTGGCCCCACACTATCTCCTCCCCTTCCTCATGATGCTTCTATCATTATTGATGCTCAAATATCACCGGAGAACCCTAATTTGGAATTTGGGAATAAGAGACTAAATCAGTGAGTTCTTCGAGTTTTTCTTTTTTTTCCTTTGTTTAGGTTCTTTTGTCGCTTGGCTCTCATAATTTTTAACTGATAGTTTAGTGTTCGTTTAGCTTATTTTTGGTCCTATTTTGAGTTTAATTTTCTACTTTATTTTCTTTTGTTGCTTGTATAGTTTAGTTTGATTTGATTCTTGATTCCAGTTTAGTAAATTGTTCTTTAGCTTAATGATAATCATGTTAGTTTGATTGTGATTGTGATTTTTCTGTCGATTTGGTAGAATTTGTTCTATTCACTTCAGTATTACTCTTAAAGGAATAATTGATCTTCTGATATTCTTGTTTTACTTCAATCTTGGTTCAATTAGTTAAGTCTTAGTTTGTTAGTCTTAGCTTGAATTAGGATTAGTCTTCAATATGTTGATAATTCAGAGATTAGGGATTTGTTTGGTTATAGCTGCGATTTTGTTTAAACTCAAGAGTAAAATAGGAAGTTCAATGGTAGGGAATTTAGAGTGAACTTTCTAGGAGCTTCTAGATGGGGCCTTTTAGATAAATTGCAAAAGATAAGTGTAGTTACTTGAGAAGCAAGTCAATAAATAAGGGACTAGTTGGGTGAACCTAAAAGAAAAAAAGGGACAAATTGGCAAAAGGCTGAAAATCAGATCTGCACCCCATTTTTGCCTATAAAAGGGCAGCCTCTAATGCCTTGAGGAGGAAGTTTTTCAGCCTCTAAAAAATCCTCCAAAAGTTCTAGTTTAAGAATTCAAATCTGAGATCCAAATCGTCTTCTAGTTTTTAGTTAAAAACAAAAACCAAAAAAAAACTGTTTCATTTGTCACACCTCCTTTTTCTACTACACCCCGCAAAGGGGTATAATAAATAGGGAGTTTTTTCAATTAAAGGACAATCGAAACGGGATTTATTTATTTAAAAAAAATAGAGTCGCCACTTGAGAAATTTATGGTGTCCCAAGTCACCGGTTTAGATCCCAAATCGAGGAAAAGGATTGACTCTGTATACAGTCTGCGAACCAGAAATCCGGGTAAGGAATTCTGTTAACCCGGGAGAAGGTGTTAGGCACTCCCGAGTTCCGTGGTTCTAGCACGGTCGCTTAGATCATACTTGGATTATTAAATTATTTAATTACTGATTTTAGAACCTATATGCTATTGCTTCTTTCATCGCTTTTAATTAGAAAAATTATCTTGAAACGGGTTACGCGTACGTATACCCGCCCGTTTGGTGCGTCAAAAATCATGTCACGCGAACGTGTCCATAATTAATAACGCTTAATTATTATTAAGAAAAGTTTGGGCCGAAGTTGCGCGAACGCATACTCCGGTTTTGTTTTTAGAAGTGTAGTTGTATTACGCGGACGTATACGCAACCACACTTGGTATTTTAAACGGCCCTAAAGGATATTCTACGAAATATTAGTCATTTTTACATCTAGGTCATGAAATTAATGCGAGGGCCATATGACATTTCTCGAATAACCCAGCTCCTCATTTCAATTTTAAGAGACCAAACAAGAAACAGTAAGCACTCTACATAATCCACCTAAAGCACAATCAATTTAACTCTTAAATAAAACTATATACACATCAATTCGTGCACTGAACGCTCAATCGAATCCATTCCCAACATTCATTTTTAGGCAATGAAAACGTTCAAACAAAATATTCACCACAAATGACTAAGCATGGTATGGCGAGATTATGAATGATTTTCCTAAACTATGTTGACATTGAATGTAAGGCTAAGAATATTGAACTAATGCGCGAAGATATAGGGGCAAATAGTAATTGTGTTATATAGAGTGAACTTTTAGCAACATAGTTCGTACATTCAGTGATATGCCACGACAATGAATATTTACTGAACTTGATTTGTGTTAACTCACAATACAAAGCTTACCGTTAATTCTACAATGCTCTCGATGAATTTAGTTCAAAACAAATTACCAAACAGATGAAGTGTATTCAACTACCAAAATGGATACAACTAGTACCTAAGATCAAATGAAACCCCACAAAATGAATTAAGTCAAGCAAAACGTAACCAAACGATGAGACATCAGAACAATTTTAAAATCATCCAAAGATTGATAACAGGAGCACAGGCAGAACATTCAAAATCAAAGCAAAAAATGGACTATAGATTAACAACTTCGAATTTCCTTTGAAGCTTTTAAAAGAACGTACATGAATTTCCAAGCTGAGACCAAACAGAGTTGCCGAATTCCGAAACGGAGCCGTGAACTACGAGCGGAACTAGAAAGCGAAACCTCAAACCAGCAAAGTCGTCGACCGAAATCTCAGTCAGCCCGATTTTCGACGGGAACCTTAAACAATCATCAAAATAAACCGCTGAAACTAGGCGTAGTCACAAAATAACATGATGTCAAAATCCGGCCAGCGAGATAAACTATTTTTTGATGTCTCGCCGGCGTTCATGGCTGTCGTTCTCTGAAAATGTGGAGGTCATTTTTTTTGTATTGCTGTTGAAGAAACCAAATCAGAAACCGGGAGGGGAAAGGTTGAAGACGACGTAAGAAGGGGGTCGGTTTTTTTTGGTGTTCACCAGCTGCCTTCTCTTTCTTTTAGCTTAGGTCTGTTTTTCATTTTTTGAAGATGAAGCTTGAGGGGGGCCTTCAAACGTGAAGGAGCAGAAGCTCCAAATCTGATGGGGAAGGGCTCGTTTTTGCTTTTTTGGAAGCGGTCGATTCCTCTCCTCCNATGTCAATGCTGGCTTCCGGGATACGTTCAAGAGTTGAGTCGTTAGTTATTCCATTATTTAATTCCTGTAAAACTAGTTTACTTCTAGGAATATGGTTCGTTAGATAGTCCTCCTCTAAAAATCTGGCATTTGTCGTAACAATTACCTTCTTTTCTTTGGGACAATAAAACAAACCGCCTTTTGTTCCTTTTGGATATCCAATGAAAATGCATACTTCTGTCCTTGATTCCAATTTATCCGCTTTCCCTTTCAGCACATGTGCTGGACAACCCCAAACCCGAATGTGCCGTAAACTTGGCTTTCGCCCAGTCCACAATTCTATTGGAGTTGAAGGTACTGACTTTGAAGGAACCAAATTTAGAATGTAGTTTGCTGTTTCTAAAGCATATCCCCAAAAGGAAAGAGACAAATCGGAATAACTTAACATTGATCTAACCATTCCCATAAGAGTCATATTTCTTCTTTCTGCCATACCATTTTGTTGTGGTGTTCCTGGTGCAGATAATTGAGATGTAATTCTATTATCTGATAAGTATTTTATGAATTCCGCAGAAAGGTATTCACCACCACGATCAGATCGCAATGTTTTAATATATTTATCATGTCGTTTCTCTGTTTCCGTCTTAAATTCTTTGAATTTCTCAAAACATTCAGACTTACGGCGCAACAGATAAATATATCCATATTTTGAGTAATCATCTGTGAAAGTCACAAAATACTCAAAATCACCTCTTGCTTGTATATTCATAGGACCACACAAATCAGAGTGAATTAATTCTAGCTTATCACTGGGTCTATTCCCTTTTGAGGGAAAATGTCTCTTGGTCATTTTACCTTCTAAACAGGATTCGCATGTTGGTAGTGAATCCACTTTCAATGAACTCAAAGGTCCATCAGAGACCAATCTCGAAATCCTATTTAGATTTATATGGCCTAGACGTAAGTGCCATAAATAAGTTTGACTCAATTCAGAAATACGTTTTCTTTTATGTGGTAGATTAATGTTATTTAGTTCTTTTGGTTGTTGTTGCACATGAGGAGATATATCAAGAATAAAAAGGTCATGTACTCTAGCAGCTTTGTAGATAAAACGTTTATTAAACTTAATAACATCAGAGTTATTAGCAAAATAAACATTATAACCAGCATCCATTATTTTCGAAACCGAAATCAAATTCCTTCTAATGGAAGGTACATAGAGAACATCTTTTAAAACTAAAACTCTATCACTACTAAACGAAACACTAATATCTCCTAAAGCTAAAGCTGGTGCTGGCTCGCCATTGGCTTGATAAATGCAAACTTCATTCTCACTTAGCTGCCGCGTTTCCTGAAACCCCTGCAAAAAATTGCAGATGTGATTAGTGGCTCCCGAATCTACACACCAAAACATAGTAGAAACAGCCGCTAAACAAGTTTCAACGACATTTAAATTTGAATTACCTTGCTTATTCAACTTTGCCAGATAGGCGGGGAATTGCTTCTTGTGATGCCCGGGTTGCTTGCAATGATAGCACTTTCCTTTGGGCTTGTTCACACCAGCAGCACCACCAAGTTCCAGAACCTTGAGCCTTCTTCTTTTTCTTATTGCCTTTCGACTTAGAAATTGAAGGTTTCTCAACATTTAGTGCCACAACTGGAGCTTGTTGTTTGATAATAGATTATGCCGTTTGCAGCTCATTCAACAATTTCGCTAGTGACAAATCCATTTTGTTCATATTATAGTTCAAGCGAAACTGTTGAAAACTGTCAGGCAGAGTCTGCAGGACCATCTCAACTTGAGACTCCTTATCAATCACAGCTCCAAGGACCTCCAGTTCATTCAGAAGACTCATCATCTTCAGAACATGGTCCCTGACCGATGATCCTTCAGCCATTTTCGTGTTCAAAAGGGCTTTCATGGCTGTCTGCTTAGCTGCGCGATTTTGCTCACCGAACATCTCTTTGAGACTTTCGAGCATATCATAAGCAGACCCCATGGACTGATGCTGATGTTGCAAAACATTCGCCATAGAGGCAAGAATATAACATCGTGCCATCTCATCAGCCTTAACCCATTTGTCATAGGCCTTAACCTGATCATCCGTAGCATTTTCAGGTTTTTCTGGGCATTCCTCAGAGATTACAAATTTGTAACCTTCAGCAGTTAGGACAATATCAAGGTTCCTTTTCCAGTCAACATAATTTGGTCCTTCTAGCTTGTTTTGGTTCAAAATTGAGGTAAGTGGGTTGAATGAAGACATGGTTAATCTGGGAGATATTCACATTAAATAGATCATTAGTTATGTATTAAGAATGATTAAATTCAAAATTACACATTACACATATAACCATGCTCAGTGAACAGTTAGATTCGTTAGGAAAACTTAACTATTCATGCAAAATATATGAGTGATGTCAGATATTAACCCCCAAAATTTAAACAGGACCAACTCAGATGGAGAATAAACTGTTAATTTAAGATAGGTAAATATCACTTTTTATAAAACTCTAGTTTCATTCAATCAACATGTAACTCAGTTGGAGAGTTAATACAAGTAATGAAATAACTAGAGGCTAAAGAACTACAGTAATCATCTATAATGAATTTATCCGATGTGGAAGAAGACCTATGTCAACATATAAATTCATTATATTACTGTAAAACACGATTAAACAATGGGAATTGAACCCTACCATCACAGATTTCTTTTAATTTTTTTTATTAAAAAGAATTCCAGAAAATAGAAAAATGGCAAAAAACCCATATAAACGACCCCGAATGCCCAAAAAAAATCTCACTGGGCCGTTTTCGATGAACCTACCAAATTTGAGGTCAATCGGAGTTCGACAGAATTTTAGAATTCTAAAATCAAGACCGATTTCTAGAATTCAGTTTTGGCGTTTTAAGGGCTTTTATTATTTTGACTTGTTCAAATCACATAATATACTGATGTATGTTAACACATGATTTCAGAACTCAAAATTATATTTTTTATTTTTATTTAATAAAAACGTGTTTAGACAGAATTGTAAAAATAATATGTTTTTCACTAGTCAAAAACGCCACTGTTCATAATTCTGTATATTAATCCAAAATTACAGAGCTAATATCATACAAAACAGTCAACTTTTTATCAATATAATACTGTGATTATGGACAAAACGCAACTAAAGTAGATTAATGGAATTAATTCACTGTTTGTGCATATGTATATTAACCCATATTACAGAATTAATAGCAATAAAAAACAGTCACGTTTTTATTAAAAAACAGATTGCTCTTGATCAAAAAACGTAATTAAACAGACTGTCATATAACACCCCTATTTATACATGTGTATATTAATTCATAATTTCAGAATTACAGAATTAAGATACTAATAAATACAATCACGTTTTTAACATAGAATAATCATCCCAAACATGTATCAATAAACAACACTTTTTGATATTACTCTATGCATGTTGTATTACATTATCTAGTTAGATGTAAGACGACGTCTGATACCAATTGTTAGAGCATGCACAGCGGAAGCAATCATACAAACCAGGCATCAAATACATGTAAACTAGACGACGCAATAATAATAGGATTAGAATCACTAACCTCTTGAAATAGTTGCACAAATCATCCAAGCAGCAAGAATCCAGGGCTGCAGTCTTCTGCTATATGCCTGGTAAAACCTTTGGACGATTTTGCTTTTGGGTGGGCAAGAACAATACAACTAAAAGGCAAGTTATTAGGTGAAACTAGTCTTCCTTTAATAGACCCGAAATTAAGCCACAATAGGGGCTCAAAAACGTGTAGGATTCTGCAAGTAGAATCCTACTCTAACTCAAAAGGATAACTTTTCTCCCAAGCTACTTTTTATCCAAGTCTGTCAAGGTTTTTACTAGGTATAGCAGGGACCACAGAAATAATAAGAGGCTACTAATTATAGTATTAATTCGAAATTAGCATGAATTATTCTTACTAAAATTAATTGCAATTTATTCCACTAAAAAACTGCAATTGAACTCCTCAATATGAATTTTGAAAATTCATTAACACTTATTTTAACTCCCCATGTTAAGATTTTAAATACCAGTTAATTAAATTAAATCACTAAAAATTTAATTCAATCAACTAATTAAATCCTTTACAATTCCGCTTAAAACATTTCACGTGACGGATACAAAATCCACCGGCCGGGTTGTCACATGAAAACTTATAAGCTTACATAAAGGGGTATCATCAAACTCAAAAACGAGTCATGGATTCTATCAACTAATTATTATTTCACAAATATTATTCGTTATTGTCCAATCTATTAGGCATACACTAACTCTAAATAGAGTCGTACCTTTTGATAAATCAAAACAATAAACAAATTACATTGACCATAATAATTATATCAAGATTAGGAGTATAAGCTCATTTAATGAATTAGAAAATGTTTTATATATTCAGTACAAAAACATCTTTTCTCTACTTGGTCCGTTCAATATACATTGAGTATACTAGCACAAGAAGTTGGAGTAAAACTACTCCCATAATCAAGACAAATTATACTATAATCTTGTGCTACAATCATCAAGATATTTGTCCAACAATATCTTTGATTGTCGAACATAGTTTATTAATTATGAGAACCGACAATTTAATCTTCTGTGCATGAGCTAAGATTCCATACACTAAATTGTCTACTACATAATTAAAAGGACACACATGTAACAAATGATCTATTTAAAATAGTACTTTATTGAATTGAATAAATTAAATAAATAATTGTTCCATAAAGAATAAAATATAATACTATGTCTAAACCGCATGATTAATAGTATATCCCAACAATTAAAACTCGAAAACATATATTTTTCGGCATTTATCATACAACAAACGACGAAGAATGAAGATAGAATACACAACAAAACAATAAAATTAAGAAAATGTCAAAAGACCGAACAATAAAATTAAGAGAAATTAAGAGAAAAATACTCATCTGCTTAGAACTAACCTTAAAGAACATAATAGTAATGGAGGAGAGACAAAAGTGAAAGCATGAAAAAAGTGACTCCTTCTTTTTAAAGTTCAGGAAATTAAGGATTTTATTATTATTTTTTTAAATTTTATTTAATATAATTTTATATTTTTTAATTATAATTATAAGAGTTAGGACTTGGGGATTTGTAATACGACAATGGGTTTAGTACACGTGAGTTTGAGCTACTTTTCTTGTTATTTTAGCTCCTTATATAATTTTAATTTATATATATATATTAACTGCTTTTTATTTGGTCTACGTGTCGGTCCAGCCCAACCTCATCAAGCTTCATAGATTGCAGCCTGACTTTGGTCGGGCTAAAAATGTCCCGTTGTAAGATAGCTCCTAAAACATTAGCTCAGTCCTATTGAATCACGAACTGAGCCAACCCAGCAAGTCAGACTCATATTGACGGTTCTAAATAAAAGATTTATACAATAATATATTAAAATCACGACAGACCTTAACGAAATGTCATTCGTCTTTTTTACCTTTTAAAAATAAAGTTTACATTGGATAAACTAGTTATTTTATTATTTTTCTAATATTTAGCACTTTAAAATCAATTAAAACTATGCTTATTAAAAAATTTCTTATTTGAATTACTACAAAGGAAATTTTAGTATTTAAGATATCAAAATCAATTAAAAATTTCCTTATACAAAATAAACAATTTGTTTATAAATTTTCCTATCTTTTGTAGGTAAACACATATTAGGAACGTGCATATCATAATTTTATAAAGCATTTCAATATACACATTTCTCTCAAATTAAATATTTAAACTATTGATATACATTATTTTATATAATTATTATCTTGAAAAATATACTTATATTGATAGCAAACTCAAGTTTCCCGAAAAGGAGGGAGCACTTGGTCACTTACCGGAGTTAGGTAGTCGAGACTCAGATTGATTATTTACTCTGCAGGAAGTCTGATAGAGGTCTTTGCATGAATTGCAAGGTCATCCCGAGTGAGAACATCTCGACCCTTCATAGGCTCCTGGTCATGGACCTTGAGATCACGAGGAAGAGGAGGAAGAGGGCGATGTATAGCCAACATAGGATCAAGTGGGGGGCCTTCACGGAAGCTAAAGCGCAGGAGTTGGGGGTCAAGCTGCTGACTATAGGGGCTTGGAAGAGTAGTTGGGAGGCAAACGCTATGTGGATCACGACTGCGCAATACATTAGGGAAGCCGCGAGAGAGGTATTAGGGGTTTCAAAGGGCTCCTCTGGTGGTGACAAGGGAGACTGGTAGTGGAATGGAGAGGTGCAAGGAAAAGTGAAAACCAAGAAAGCAGCATATCTGAATCTAGTGGAAAGTGTAGACGAGGAGGAGAAGAGGGCGAATAATAAGCAATATAAGTTGGCTAAGAAAAAGGCAAAGCTAGCAGTTACGGCGGTCAAGACTGCAGCTTTTAGTAATTTGTACGAGGAACTCGAGGGACGAGGTGGGGATAAGAGGTTGTTCATGTTAGCCAAGGCGCCAGAAAGGAAGGCTCGTGACTTGGACCAAGTGAAGTGAATAAAGGACGAAGAAGGTAGAGTTTTGTTGGATGGGGGGCTTATCCGTCAGAGATGGTAGACCTATTTTCATAGTCTCTTAAACGAGGAGGGGGGCATGATTATTGTACTGGGTGATTTGGAACTCTTTGGAAGTCGTTGTGACTTTGGGTATTGTAGGAGGACTAGAGTTGATGAAGTGAAGGGAGATATGCATAAGATGAGCAGGGGCAATGAGACTGGGCCAGATGAAATTCCGGTGGAGTTTTGGAAGAGCGCGGGCAAAGCAGGCTTGGAGTGGCTCACTAGGTTATTTAATGTCATTTTTAGAATGAAGAAGATGATCTAAGAGTAGAGGTGGATCATGATGGTTCCTGTATACGAGAACAAGGGTGATATCCAAAATTGTAATAATTATCGGGTATCAAACTGCTTATCCATACTATGAAAGTCTGGGAGAGAATGGTAGAGTTAAGGGTGAGGAGGAGTGTGTCTATTTTCGAGAACCATTCCGGTTCATATCGGGGCGTTCGACTACAGAAGCCATCCACCTTGTAAGGAGATTGATGGAGTAGTATAGGGAGAGGAAGAAGGACTTGCATATGGTGTTCATCGACTTAGAAAAGGTGTACGATAAAGTCCCTATGGAGGTTTTGTGGAGATGTTTGGAGGCTAGAGGTGTACCTGTTGCCTACGTTAGGATGATTAAGGGCATGTATGATGGAGCAAAGACGCGAGTGAGGACGGTGGGTGAGGACTCGGACCATTTTCCGGTTATGATGGGGTTGCATCAAGGGTCGACACTCAGTCCTTTTTTGTTTGCCCTGGCGATGGACGTACCGATGAGCCACATCCAAAGGGAGGTGCCGTGGTGCATGCTATTTGCAGATGATATTGTAGTGATTGATGAGACGCGAGGCGGAGTAAATGCGCAGTTAGAGGTATGGAGGCAAACCCTGGAGTCTAAAGGTTTCAAGTTGAGCAGGACCAAGACAGAATACTTGGAGTGTAGGTTCAGTGGTGAGACTCAAAGGGGGCAGGAGAAGGGGAGGTGAGGCTGGACTCGCAGGTCATCCATATGAGAGGAAGTTTTAAGTACCTTGGGTCTATTATTCAGGGGGATGGGGAGATTGACGAATATGTCACACATCGTATTGGGGCGAGATGGATGAAATGGAGACTCGCTTCCAGTATTTTGTTTGACAAGAAGGTGCCGCCGAAACTTAAAGGTAAGTGCTGTAGAGTGGTGGTCAGACCGACGATGTTGTATGGGTTGAGTGTTGGCCAATCAAGATCGCTCATGTCCAGAAGATAAATGTAGTAGAGATGAGGATGTTGAGATGGATGTGCGCGCACACCAGGTTAGATAGGATTAAAAATGAGGTTATTCGCGATAAGGTGGGTGTGGCCCCTATTGATGACAAGATGCGGAAAGTGCATCTTAGGTGGTTTGGTCATGTGAGGAGGAGGAGCACAGATGCCCTAGTTAGGAGGTGTGAGAGTTTGATATTAGAGGGCCTACAGAGATGTAGAGGTAGGCCAAAGAAGAGGTGGGGAGAGGTAATTAGGCAAGCCATGGCGCAACTTTAGCTGACCGAGGATATGACCCTTGATAGGAAGGTATAGATGTCGAGGATTAGGGTAGTAGAGTAGGTAGTCTAGAGTGTTCATAACATTAGCATTGGCACGTAGTCTAGCTTTCTGTTGGTAGTAGGTTTTTATGACCAACCGTTGTTTTCTTTCATTGTTGATCACCTTAATATCTTGTTGTTTTTATTCTGCTTTTATATAGCTTTTTGGTGATGTCCCTTCTTGTCTATAATTTCATTAATGTGGTGCTTATACTTTCCCGAGCTGAAGGTCTATTGGAATTAACCTCTCTATCCTAACAAGGTAGGGGTAAGGTCTGCGTATACACTACCTTCCCTAGACCCCACAGTGTGGGATAATACTGGTATGTTGTTGTTGTTGTTGTCTGTAAGGATATAAAATTGTTGAATTTAAATTCATAAATTAATTTAGACTATATTTTAAATTCAAGATGTATATTAATCCAAATAAATTTATTGGGCTAATATAATTTGATAATTATATAAGTCCTAAATATACATGAACTTAATAAATAAGTTCAAGTTTATTGTGCTACAAGTGATGATGCCACTTTATTAAGCCCAAGATGTCATCTCTCTTGAGCTCCAATTTTGTGCTACGTATCAAATGACGTGGCACGCCAAGTCAAACAGAAAAGCCAATAGGATCATGCCACATGTCAAATGACAAGGCATGCCAAGCCAAGCCAANCTTTGGGTGGGTATTCATTGTCTGGGGTAACGGATATGACAGGAGGGCAATATTGGGGAGAAGTGACTGCAGGATGAGCGATGGAGCTACTAGGGTAGTTGGGGCGAGTGTGATAAGCGGGTGTATCCGGAGAATATGGAGGATCATCTGGTATTATGTTGGGAGTTTGGGTAAGGGTAGTGTCGGGAAAATTGGTGGTGGCGGGGGTGGCGCCTTTCCAGTCATCCAGGCTTGATACATGTCTGTCATGTGTTGTCTCAGCATCCGCACCTCTTCAACCAACCCATTATCCCGTTCCGCCAACTGTTGTCGAACACCGGTATCAACCAACTCAGTTCTCTTGTTGTTTGCCATTATCTCTTGTCCTTGTGTTGTGAAGTAGAGTTACCACTTTAAAACCACAAACCAACCACCTTTCTGATATGATCACAACAAAATGAAGCCATCACGTTAGCGTTAGGGCATTTACCATAAGATAATTTCACTTTACGTGCAATGCACCTAGCCACAGTTATCGGTTCTAAAATGACTTCGAGGGTACAAGGGTCAGTTGGCATCATCCCAATTTGTTCATTTCAATCTCTCTTTTCTTTGCTTTTCTAGTACTTGCTTGCTCATTCTCCTTCCTCTTTTCCCTTCTAATTATCACTCTTTTCTTTCCCCTCTTTCCTCACATCCCATGATTTCACCCTTTTTTTTTTCTCTCTTCTTTTTTCTATTTTTCCTTTTCTTTTTTTTTCTTTTAATAAATAAAAAAAATGATTCAATCGAACCCTATGTAGGTTGCCTACGTATCATGACCCCGCATGAATCAGATCTTTGCGTAGTTCTGGAAAAACGGGAATAAAGTAAACAAACCAACATTCTCCTTTTTTTTTTCTTTTCCTCTTTTTTTTTCTTCTTTTTTGCCTTAATGACTACTCTGATGAGAAAAGAGAAATGAAAGAAGCAAATCCTCTTTTTTTTTTTTTTGAACTTCTAGACTTATTGTTCTATGACCTATTCTAAACTCAAGCTTAACGAGCATATATTTTTTTTCTCTTTTTGAAACAAACATTCTATGGGAAATTATTAAGGAAAAATCCTACAAGAAGAAAATATTTTTTGATTCTTTTTTCTGAAATGAATTCCGAACAATAAACCAAAGAAAAGCATTTCGAATTTTCATTTGATATCCTGACGCAAGATTTCGAAACAAGCAATGAAAAAGATAATACCAAATGCTTCTTTTTTTTTTTAATTTTGATTGCCTAAAGCAAGAATTCTAATGATAAACAAAAGATAAAGTTTTTTTATTTTCTACGTACAATATCCTAAAGTTCTAATGAAAATAAAAAGAATTTTTTTTTCACTAATTTTCCAAAGAAACACCTCAAAAGAAAATCTTTTTGGGTTTTGAAATTAACACCTTAAGGAAAGCTTTTAGAGAAGTACTAAAAGAAAATTCTCTTTTTTTTTTTTTTTGAATTTTGGTCCTAGTATACTAAAGGAAACATAAAAATAATTCATTTTAAGTCCTAGATATTAATTACCTAAAGGAGAAACAACCTCAATTTTTTTTCATTTCTAGAATTAGTATTATAAAGAAAACTTATAATGGAAATATGAAATACAACATTTTTTTTTCTTTTTTTTTGGATTTTTGAGTTACACCATGCCTTTACAAAATAACAAAAAACTTGACATTATTGTACAAAACTAGAAAGTAAAAGACGACATAAAAAAAACCATACTCAAAATAACTTAAAATAAAAATAAATACTCCTTAAAGCAACTCCTGAATGCAGCGGTCCTGGGGTATCTGTCCTGCTCAAACTCCGGTTAGTAAATTCACACTGTATGAGAAAACTTAAACCAATATTATGTGAGACAATAACATTCTCTATTAGACACATGCAAGACATGGTTGCGATTATTTTTGCAAAGTGACTTATTT
>NW_017670415.1:683720-735433 GCF_001879085.1 Nicotiana attenuata
GACGAGAATCAGGTATGCGTAGTTCGGGCAAATTGGACACGGGCGAGGAATAAAACTAACAACTAATTCAGAGAAAACAGATTTTTTTTTCCTTGAAAATGATGAAACATGCAAACTCTTTTTGGATTTTCTTTTTCCTTCTTTTTTTTTTGATTTTTTGTAAAATGATAAAAATGCAAAATCTTTTGGATTTTTCATGTTTTTTTCTTTTTTGGTCTTTTTCATAATAAAAAAAAATGTAACAAAACAAAACTGGGCCCTACTTGCTTTATTTTCACACCTCACCCTCTCTTTTTTTCTTTTTTTCTTTTTCTCTTTTTGTTTTTCTTTTTTTTTCATTTTTCATTTTCCCTCAGCTATCATTGGTCCGCCAAATGACCCTTTTACCCTTGAATAAATGCAACATGTAGCACGTAGGATGCATCAGGACGGTCTTTTCTTTTGGGTATACCAGTCCTAGACGGACCCAACCCCTGTGTTGAGTCCCCTAAGTCAAGTGCACATGATGCAAACAAGCGCTCCTACTAGGGATCCGGCATGAGGATGTGTTCTTCTAAGTTTAAAAAAACCTGGGGTTTTGGTCTAGACTTGGGGTACCCGAGCGGACAACTGGGGCCGAGGAGGGGGCGACGTACCGGGAGCACTGAAGATTGCCCGGCCTTGTCGCTTGCCCAGCCTCGCTCTATTTGGTATATTTTCTAGAAAAAGCGGGCTACGCGAACGTATGCACCAATTTTAAAAAAAAACTAAAGGGGTGGCGTAAGAAGACAATTATATACAATGCAACAATATTAAAGCGGTATACAGATAGCATTTAGCACAAAGGTTCACATAATGCAATAATATCAATAATAAATAAGCCGAGTAAAAATTATAAAACAAGCTCGAATTCTTGAACCCTGAACAAAAGTTCTGGTTTTTTTTTTCCCCAGCAGAGTCGCCAGAGCTGTCACACCTCCTTTTTCTACTATACCCCGCAAAGGGGTCAATTCGTGCACTGAACGCTCAATCGAATCCATTCCCAATATTCATTTTTAGGCAATGAAAACGTTCAAACAAAATATTCACCACAAATGACTAAGCATGGTATGGCGAGATTATGAATGATTTTCCTAAACTATGTTGACATTGAATGTAAGGCTAAGAATATTGAACTAATGCGCGAAGATATAGGGGCAAATAGTAATTGTGCTATATAGAGTGAACTTTTAGCAACATAGTTCTTACATTCAGTGATATGCCACGACAATGAATATTTACTGAACTTGATTTGTGTTAACTCACAATCCAAAGCTTACTTTTAATTCTACAATGCTCTCGATGAATTTAGTTCAAAACAAACTACCAAACAGATGAAGTGTATTCAACTTCTAAAATGGATACAACTAATACCTAAGATCAAATGAAACCCCACAAAATGAATTAAGTCAAGCAAACATAACCAAACGATGAGACATCGGAACAATTTTAAAATCATCCAAAGATTGATAACAGGAGCACAGGCAGAACATTTAAAATCAAAGCAAAAAATGGACTATAGATTAACAACTTCGAATTTCCTTTGAAGCTTTTAAAAGAACGTACATGAATTTCCAAGCTGAGACCAAACAGAGTTGCCGAATTCCGAAACGGAGCCGTGAACTACGAGCGGAACTAACAAGCGGAACCTCAAACCAGCAAAGTCGTCGACCGGAATCTCAGTCAGCCCGGGTTTCGACGGGAACCTTAAACAATCATCAAAATAAACCGCTGAAACTAGGCGTAGTCACAAAATAACATGATGTCAAAATTCGGCCAGCGAGATAAACCATTTTTTGATGTCTCGCCGGCGTTCATGGTTGTCGTTCTCTGAAAGTGTGGAGGTCATTTTTTTTGTATTGCTGTTGAAGAAACCAAATCAGAAACCGGGAGGGGAAAGGTTGAAGACGACGTAAGAAGGGGGTCGTTTTTTTTGGTGTTCACCAGCTGCCTTCTCTTTCTTTTAGCTTAGGTCTGTTTTTCATTTTTTGAAGATGAAGCTTGAGGGGGGCCTTCAAACGTGAAGGAGCAGAAGCTCCAAATCTGATGGGGAAGGGAGTCGTTTGGAGAGGACGATGCGCGAACAGTGATGGGCGTCGTTTTTTTGTGCTCCTTGTCGAAGAAGACGATGACAGGAGGAGAGGGGGTGGGGTGGTCGATTGCGGCGCCTGCAGCTTCTTTGTAGAGTCTATATATTTTTAGTCGTTAGTCTTTTGCCAAAAGCTGCGCTGCTTCTCTTCAGATTGTGGGCGTCTTTTTTTTGTTCTCCCTCTTCAGATTTTTTTAAGCATTATTTTATAGGTAGAGTCTAGGTTTAGGTGTATTTTATGTATTTTGTCCATTAGTCTCTAGGTTTTTTGTGTTAAGTCCTTAGGATCTTTTTTATTTACTTTTTTTTTCCAAAGAAGAGTCTAGAAGGGTCCCTAGACTACACAATGACTTCTTTTTTTTTATTTTTTTATTTTTATATTAAAAATAAGATAGAAACACTACACAATGCCAAAGCTAATCCTAATTAATTAAACTAGACATGAAACTATTTTTGTGTTTTCGAAATTATATAAAGATAAAAATAAGGTACTATTTTTGTGTTTTTTTTTAATTTATGATAAATGCATAAACTAAAGATATTTTTTATAATTCCCATTTTTCTTGTAATAAAATAAAGTAAAAAGTCAAAATGAGTTGAAATAGCTATATTAGGCCTAAATTGAATATTTACGTGCTAAAATATAAAAAATCTCGGGGAGGGTCAAAAATCACATGTCTACATCATTCAATCTCCTAACTAGGTTCTAGTTTTGGTAGCCGATTTACATTTATGAGTTCATTTTGGTAATTTGAAGGTACAGAGAGTTTTCTGTTGGATTTCGGGTAATTTTGGGAGTTCATTCAATTTGTTTGGGCTAGTTTAATTGGGTTTTGACTGTTGAAGTGTCCTGGGTGTTTGAGAAGGTTGTTTTAAGTCGAAATTTGATCCCACTGGTGCTGTGTTGGTTGATTACTTGCTGGATTGCTGAAACTTTCCCGAACTGCTGCTGTTACATTTGCTATCACTGACCTCTCTCTCTTTTCTCTTGTTATTCCAATACCAGGTACACGTCTCAAGCTTATTTGATGTACCTCTTCTTGTTGACAACTTGAAATAAAAATTGAAGTCAATTCTCCGTTCTGGATATGCTATTTCGTTATGTTTAAATAATTTTGTTGTGGTTGTATGGCTGAATATTGTAATGTGTGATTCAGTTGGTTGACCAGTGTAATTAAATGTGGACTGCAATTAGGACTTTAAAAATGACTTGTACTGTCACCTTGGATTTCCAGTTTGTAGTAGTTGTTGAGATCTATAATCGTATATAACTGCATCACTTGAACTAGTAGGCTGTAGTATTATAACAGGGCAAGTAGCAGTCGTCGAGATTTGAAATAATAGGACTATTGTATGACTTGTGTTAACAAGACTGATGAGTTGATTCGAGTATATTCTAGATTCGTATGAGCTTTGTTTTATTGCATTAGTGTCATCTCAATTCAACACGAAATTCAAAGTGGGTATTAATCAAGTGCAAATCTGATTAGGTATTATATTATAACTCTGTTAATTCACCAGCACATCCAGGTAGCAGTAGTAGTTATCATTAAGCCTCATGAATGTGTAATTAAGCTGTGTTTGTGACAGCCTCAATTTAGTTTGATTTCTGTATGCATCCCAGTAGCCAAAACGTAGTAAAAGCCAAAAGGTTTGGGATCGAATCGGTGGTAGTCTAATGGTATTCTGCCGATGGGTCAAAAGACAAGGCAAATGGCTGTTTCGGCTTGTTAATAAATCGAAGTCAACCTGGATTGGGCTTTTGATAACGTATGGTTTAGCCCTGATCCAGTGGTGCATGTTTTCCATATTAGGCCTGTACAAAGGCCACGCTGGGGAAGTCCGTTCAAGCAATGAGGCTGCCTGTATAAAGTACTAAACTCAAAGTCAATTCTTGGCATAATAGGATATTGAAACTACTAATTGGTTAGGGCCCTTTTTTTATTTTTTTTTATTTGTAGAAGACAATAAAAAAGAGAGAAAAACAAAAAAAATCGTAGTTCACTTTAGGATATCCTTTTACAAAATAAAATGAGATGAGCCTCGCCAAATAGACCAAACAAATTACGGGGCCCTCGATAAATGTTTATACAATAAACCTAGACTTCGGGATGGGCCGTTTAGCGAATTTCACGGCCTTCCCCAAAGATAATAACACGATAGTCCCTTTTAGGCGTGTTCTTAATAATCTTACCTTCTTAAATACGGGTGCACATTTATGTGACCCAAATCCAAATCTCAACGAAGTCGAAATGTGTCAAAAATTACGGGTGCATTTATGTGACGCGATTCGAGACATGTTTTCACGACGTTGCAATTCTCTTAAAATAATGATAATAAAAGCGGTTCAAAGTTAAAAGGTACATAGATTAAAACATGTTTTGAAATCAAATAGATAAGCCAAATATGACAGTTGAGCGACCGTGCTAGAACCACGGAACCCGGGAATGCCTAACACCTTCTCTCGGGTTAACAGAATTCCTTACTCGGATTTCTGGTTCGCGGACTGTTAACAGAGTCATAATTTCCTCGATTCGGGATTCAACCGGTGACTTGGGATACCATAAATCTCCCAAGTGGCGACTCTGAATCTCTTAATAAACGAATCCCGTTTCGATTGTCCTTTAAGTGGAAAAACTCCTTTACACCCTTGCGGGTGTAGCGAAAAGGAGGTGTGACAAACACGTGATTTCAGAACTCAAAATAAATTTTTTTTATTTATTTAATAAAAACTTGTTTAGACAGAATTGTAAAAACAGTATGTTTTCACTAGTCAAAAACGGTGTTGTTCATAATTCTGTATATTAATCCAAAATTACGGAACTAATATCATACAAAACAGTCAAGTTTTTATTAATATAACACTGTGATTATGGACAGAACGCAATTAAAACAGATTAATGGTATTAATTCACTGTTTATGCATATGTATATTAACCCATAATTACAGCATTAATATCATTCAAAAACACAATCACGTTTTTATCAAAAAAATTTGCTATCCAGCAAAAAAATGTAATTTGAACAGACTGTTATTTAAAATAACACCACTGTTTATACATGTTTATATTAATTCATAATTTCAGAATTACAGAATTTAAGATAATAATAAATACAATCACGTTTTTAACATAGAATAATCATCCCAAACATGTATCAATAAATAACACGTTTTAATATTATTTTATGCATGATGTATTACATTATCTAGTTAGATGTAAGACGGCGTCTGATACCAATTGTTAGAACATGCGCAACGGAAGCAAGCATACAATCCAGGCATCAAATACATGTGAACTAGACAACGCAATAATAACGAGATTAGAAGCACTAACCTCTTGAAGTAGTTGCACAAACCTTCCAAGCAGCAAGAATCCAGGGCTGCAGTCTTCTGTTATTTGCCTAGTAAAACCTTGGACGATTTTGCTATTGAGTGGGCAAGAGCAATACAACTGAAAGGTAAGTTATTAGGTGAAACTAGTCTTCCTTTAATAGACTTATTTTTGGACGAAAATCCTCCTCCAAAAACGTGTAGGATTCTCCTTCTCCAAGTAGAATCCTACTCCAACTTTATTAGATGACTTTTCTCCCAAGTCACTTTTTACCCAAGTCTTGTCCAGGTTTTTACTAGGTATAGCAGGGGCCACAGAAATAATAAGAGGCTACCAATTATAGTATTAATTCGAAATTAGCATGAATTAATTCTTACTATAATAAATTACAATTTATTCCACTAAAAAACTGCAATTGAACTCCTCAATATGAATTTTAAAAATTCAATAACACTTATTTTAACTCCCCATGTTAAGATCTCAAATACCAGTTAATTAAATTAAATCACTGGAAATTTAATTTAATCAACTAATTAAATCCTTTACAATTCCGCTTAAAACATTTCACGTGACGGATACAAAATCCACCGGCCGGGTTTTCACATGAAAACTTATAAGCTTACATAAAGGGGTATCATCAAACTCAAAAACGAGTCATGGATTCTATCAACTAATTATTATTCACAAATGTTATTCGTTATTGTCCAATCTATTAGGCATACACTAACTCTAAATAGAGTCGTACCTTTTGATAAATCAAAACAATAAACAAATTACATTGACCATAATAATTATATCAAGATTAGGAGTATAAGCTCATTTAATGAATTAGAAAAAATGTTTTATATATTCAGTACAAAAACATCTTTTCTCTACTTGGTCCGTTCAATATACATTGAGTATACTAGCACAAGAAGTTGGAGTAAAACTACTCCCATAATCAAGACAAATTATACTATAATCTTGTGCTACAATCATCAAGATATTTTGTCCAACAATATCTTTGATTGTGAACATAGTTTATTAATTATGAGAACCGACAATTTAATCTTCTGTGCATGAGCTAAGATTCCATACACTAAATTGTCTACTACATAATTAAAAGGACACACATGTAACAAATGATCTATTTAAAATAGTACTTTATTGAATTGAATAAATTAAATAAATAATTGTTCCATAAAGAATAAAATATAATACTATGTCTAAACCGCATGATTAATAGTATATCCCAACAATTAAAACTCGAAAACATATATTTTTCGGCATTTATCATACAACAAACGACGAAGAATGAAGATAGAATACACAACAAAACAATAAAATTAAGAAAATGTCAAAAGACCGAACAATAAAATTAAGAGAAATTAAGAGAAAAATACTCATCTGCTTAGAACTAACCTTAAAGAACATAATAGTAATGGAGGAGAGACAAAAGTGAAAGCATGAAAAAAGTGACTCCTTCTTTTTAAAGTTCAGGAAATTAAGGATTTTATTATTATTTTTTTAAATTTTATTTAATATAATTTTATATTTTTTAATTATAATTATAAGAGTTAGGACTTGGGGATTTGTAATACGACAATGGGTTTAGTACACGTGAGTTTGAGCTACTTTTCTTGTTATTTTAGCTCCTTATATAATTTTAATTTATATATATATATTAACTGCTTTTTATTTGGTCTACGTGTCGGTCCAGCCCAACCTCATCAAGCTTCATAGATTGCAGCCTGACTTTGGTCGGGCTAAAAATGTCCCGTTGTAAGATAGCTCCTAAAACATTAGCTCAGTCCTATTGAATCACGAACTGAGCCAACCCAGCAAGTCAGACTCATATTGACGGTTCTAAATAAAAGATTTATACAATAATATATTAAAATCACGACAGACCTTAACGAAATGTCATTCGTCTTTTTTACCTTTTAAAAATAAAGTTTACATTGGATAAACTAGTTATTTTATTATTTTTCTAATATTTAGCACTTTAAAATCAATTAAAACTATGCTTATTAAAAAATTTCTTATTTGAATTACTACAAAGGAAATTTTAGTATTTAAGATATCAAAATCAATTAAAAATTTCCTTATACAAAATAAACAATTTGTTTATAAATTTTCCTATCTTTTGTAGGTAAACACATATTAGGAACGTGCATATCATAATTTTATAAAGCATTTCAATATACACATTTCTCTCAAATTAAATATTTAAACTATTGATATACATTATTTTATATAATTATTATCTTGAAAAATATACTTATATTGATAGCAAACTCAAGTTTCCCGAAAAGGAGGGAGCACTTGGTCACTTACCGGAGTTAGGTAGTCGAGACTCAGATTGATTATTTACTCTGCAGGAAGTCTGATAGAGGTCTTTGCATGAATTGCAAGGTCATCCCGAGTGAGAACATCTCGACCCTTCATAGGCTCCTGGTCATGGACCTTGAGATCACGAGGAAGAGGAGGAAGAGGGCGATGTATAGCCAACATAGGATCAAGTGGGGGGCCTTCACGGAAGCTAAAGCGCAGGAGTTGGGGGTCAAGCTGCTGACTATAGGGGCTTGGAAGAGTAGTTGGGAGGCAAACGCTATGTGGATCACGACTGCGCAATACATTAGGGAAGCCGCGAGAGAGGTATTAGGGGTTTCAAAGGGCTCCTCTGGTGGTGACAAGGGAGACTGGTAGTGGAATGGAGAGGTGCAAGGAAAAGTGAAAACCAAGAAAGCAGCATATCTGAATCTAGTGGAAAGTGTAGACGAGGAGGAGAAGAGGGCGAATAATAAGCAATATAAGTTGGCTAAGAAAAAGGCAAAGCTAGCAGTTACGGCGGTCAAGACTGCAGCTTTTAGTAATTTGTACGAGGAACTCGAGGGACGAGGTGGGGATAAGAGGTTGTTCATGTTAGCCAAGGCGCCAGAAAGGAAGGCTCGTGACTTGGACCAAGTGAAGTGAATAAAGGACGAAGAAGGTAGAGTTTTGTTGGATGGGGGGCTTATCCGTCAGAGATGGTAGACCTATTTTCATAGTCTCTTAAACGAGGAGGGGGGCATGATTATTGTACTGGGTGATTTGGAACTCTTTGGAAGTCGTTGTGACTTTGGGTATTGTAGGAGGACTAGAGTTGATGAAGTGAAGGGAGATATGCATAAGATGAGCAGGGGCAATGAGACTGGGCCAGATGAAATTCCGGTGGAGTTTTGGAAGAGCGCGGGCAAAGCAGGCTTGGAGTGGCTCACTAGGTTATTTAATGTCATTTTTAGAATGAAGAAGATGATCTAAGAGTAGAGGTGGATCATGATGGTTCCTGTATACGAGAACAAGGGTGATATCCAAAATTGTAATAATTATCGGGTATCAAACTGCTTATCCATACTATGAAAGTCTGGGAGAGAATGGTAGAGTTAAGGGTGAGGAGGAGTGTGTCTATTTTCGAGAACCATTCCGGTTCATATCGGGGCGTTCGACTACAGAAGCCATCCACCTTGTAAGGAGATTGATGGAGTAGTATAGGGAGAGGAAGAAGGACTTGCATATGGTGTTCATCGACTTAGAAAAGGTGTACGATAAAGTCCCTATGGAGGTTTTGTGGAGATGTTTGGAGGCTAGAGGTGTACCTGTTGCCTACGTTAGGATGATTAAGGGCATGTATGATGGAGCAAAGACGCGAGTGAGGACGGTGGGTGAGGACTCGGACCATTTTCCGGTTATGATGGGGTTGCATCAAGGGTCGACACTCAGTCCTTTTTTGTTTGCCCTGGCGATGGACGTACCGATGAGCCACATCCAAAGGGAGGTGCCGTGGTGCATGCTATTTGCAGATGATATTGTAGTGATTGATGAGACGCGAGGCGGAGTAAATGCGCAGTTAGAGGTATGGAGGCAAACCCTGGAGTCTAAAGGTTTCAAGTTGAGCAGGACCAAGACAGAATACTTGGAGTGTAGGTTCAGTGGTGAGACTCAAAGGGGGCAGGAGAAGGGGAGGTGAGGCTGGACTCGCAGGTCATCCATATGAGAGGAAGTTTTAAGTACCTTGGGTCTATTATTCAGGGGGATGGGGAGATTGACGAATATGTCACACATCGTATTGGGGCGAGATGGATGAAATGGAGACTCGCTTCCAGTATTTTGTTTGACAAGAAGGTGCCGCCGAAACTTAAAGGTAAGTGCTGTAGAGTGGTGGTCAGACCGACGATGTTGTATGGGTTGAGTGTTGGCCAATCAAGATCGCTCATGTCCAGAAGATAAATGTAGTAGAGATGAGGATGTTGAGATGGATGTGCGCGCACACCAGGTTAGATAGGATTAAAAATGAGGTTATTCGCGATAAGGTGGGTGTGGCCCCTATTGATGACAAGATGCGGAAAGTGCATCTTAGGTGGTTTGGTCATGTGAGGAGGAGGAGCACAGATGCCCTAGTTAGGAGGTGTGAGAGTTTGATATTAGAGGGCCTACAGAGATGTAGAGGTAGGCCAAAGAAGAGGTGGGGAGAGGTAATTAGGCAAGCCATGGCGCAACTTTAGCTGACCGAGGATATGACCCTTGATAGGAAGGTATAGATGTCGAGGATTAGGGTAGTAGAGTAGGTAGTCTAGAGTGTTCATAACATTAGCATTGGCACGTAGTCTAGCTTTCTGTTGGTAGTAGGTTTTTATGACCAACCGTTGTTTTCTTTCATTGTTGATCACCTTAATATCTTGTTGTTTTTATTCTGCTTTTATATAGCTTTTTGGTGATGTCCCTTCTTGTCTATAATTTCATTAATGTGGTGCTTATACTTTCCCGAGCTGAAGGTCTATTGGAATTAACCTCTCTATCCTAACAAGGTAGGGGTAAGGTCTGCGTATACACTACCTTCCCTAGACCCCACAGTGTGGGATAATACTGGTATGTTGTTGTTGTTGTTGTCTGTAAGGATATAAAATTGTTGAATTTAAATTCATAAATTAATTTAGACTATATTTTAAATTCAAGATGTATATTAATCCAAATAAATTTATTGGGCTAATATAATTTGATAATTATATAAGTCCTAAATATACATGAACTTAATAAATAAGTTCAAGTTTATTGTGCTACAAGTGATGATGCCACTTTATTAAGCCCAAGATGTCATCTCTCTTGAGCTCCAATTTTGTGCTACGTATCAAATGACGTGGCACGCCAAGTCAAACAGAAAAGCCAATAGGATCATGCCACATGTCAAATGACAAGGCATGCCAAGCCAAGCCAAATAAAAATGCCAATAAAACTGCGCCACATGTGCTTCTAACCAATCAAATGTGGCATTGTCATGCTTCAATATGATTGGTCGGGAAGAGTTTGTTCTCATCACAACTCTTCTCTTCCACAACTATAAATATGGGTCTTCATAACTCAAAAAATGGACCGGAATTCATAACCAGAATCAAGAGAGAGCTCGTGGATCAAACATTGTAGATTTCTCTAAAAGATACAAACATTCAAGTGTTTTAAGGATTAAAAGATCAAGACGAAGATTCATGAACAATATGCAAGCCCTTGGAATAAAATACATCAAGATCAAGATCAAGCTTCAAGCACTTGAATTAAAATAAAATAAAATTCAAGATTAATCTCGAAAACTCTTATATTTACTGTTAAAAGAAAGAATCAAAGGATTCATAGAGATTGTAACATTCACATTGTTTAAAATAAAATACTAAGGTTGTTGCAATATTTCTCGGTCTCGATTATTTTCTTGACGCAAATTTATTGTCTATAATATCATCAAAGTATAGTTTATTTTTTGACTAAATATTTTTTCATGTTAATTTCCTAATATTCCGAGCTGTAAAATCAACTAAAGTTTTATTTATTAGTTTTTTGGTATAATATTTCACAACTACACTCAATAACTATTTCAACCTGCAAACATAATACACGAGACAGATAAAATTATATTCTCTATGAGTAGAACTTACTTAATAACCCTAAAAATCCATAGCACTTATATCCAACAATCCCAGACATGTAAGGATAGAATCTCCTGGAACTCCCCGGGCTACATCCACTTCTCCATCAAGGCAGCCTATGACCTCATTACCCAAAAGGACAACCAGACTGAAGAAAACAACCTAGACTTTAAGTGGATATGGAGAAGCAACACCTTGAACAAACTAAAATACTTCATGTGGTTGCTCACCCTCAACAGACTCCCAACAACCGCCTTCCTAGCAAAACGAAACATCTTCACATCTGATATCTGCACTATTTGCGGATCAGAAAAGGAGGACATAAAACACATGCTCTTCTACTATGCTCATTCAAAGGAAATCTGGAGGCAATGCCACATAAAACACAACTACCGACCTTCGGATATTGAATTCTCTATTTTCTACTGGCTAAAGCACCAACTAAACTCAAGCAAGCGCTATAATCGATACATTACTTGGCCTGTATTCTTACCCTTTCTCCTTTGGTACATATGGACTACGAGAAATGAAAAGATCTTTCAAAAAAACAGCTCACACCCAAACATTAACAAAGTGATTAATAATACCCAAGAATTCCTTTTTCTAAGCAACTGGAGCCCTAGCCGGATACCAAAAAGAACGATCCTTATTAAATGGCAACCACCAGACATAGGAATTTTTAAACTAAACATAGATGGATCATGCCTAGGTAACCCAGGCAGGGGAGGAATAGGCAGGATTTTTAAGGATAGCAACGGAAAATGGATACTAGGATTTAATATGGGATTTGCATACGCCACAAATATTCAAATGGAAGCCATGTCCCTATTACAAGGTCTAAAATTAGCCATTCAAATGAGACTGACTCCTCTAGTCATTGAAACAGACTGCCAGGAACTAATCAACATGCTAAACAATGGAAATTGTCTTTATCAAAACATTATTGATGACAGCAGGTCCCTATTATCTGAGGCGGGCACGCCTCCTTTGAAGCATGCATTCAGAGAAGCTAATGGGGTAGCGGACACCTTAGCCAAGAATCGATGCGGCCTGGACTCTTTTGCTAACTTAATGTTGTATTATTATCCGCCTGTATTTGCTATTTCTGTTTTTGATAGGGACGGGATAGGCATTGCATGGCCTAGACAAATCTCTTGTTGTAATGACTACTAAGTTTATGTTTTAAATAAATATTTTTATTTACCAAAAAAAAAGAACTTACTTAATAATTGTAAAATATCATGCAATCAATGCTTATTTTTCTATTAAAGTTTGCAAACTCGAAACAATGCGGATGAAACAATAGAAGTTAAAATGTACTTTTATTAACATTAGCATTTTTTTTCTTTCTTTCTAAAAGCATTCCAACAAATGACACCTTTCTATATTTTCCTATATATTAAGTTATTTATTGTAATAAAATTAACTCGAGAATAGTTATTTTTAAAGTTTATATTAATTATCATTTATCTATTTATTTTGTAGGAGCTATAGGCCAATCTCTTTGTTTACCAGTAAAATAGTACAGTTAAATTTACACGTAGTTTATAGACAAGTGAATCGATTTGATCCCAAAATGATAAATAAATTAAACAAGAATGTAAGACTTAGCGTTGAAATCAAGATAAGACAGCAGGAATCCTAGTTCCGGGAGTATAGCTTTCGCTTCGGACCCGATTGCCATTTGCCTTGCTTTTCATCTGCCTTCGGCCCCACGTATCGCTTTATTATGTGAGAATTTAATATGAACATATTTTACCCTACACACTCTTCATTCATAATGCTAAGACCAAAAGACTCAAATTTTCAATTTGTATTATTTGACAAATTATCGTGATAAAAATATTTTTTTACTTGTTTGTTTTGATATTTAACAAAAATTTTCTATAAGATATTCTTTGAGGACTTTCATAGAGTTGGATTTCACTATTTATTTAAGTGGGGCGGTGACTAATGTTCCTTAGCTCGTTTTTGATGGTCCGCTAAAAAATTTGGCGGTCCGGGTCCAATGGCCGGGCCCATGCGGAAGGTGTGGCTTATGTTCCGTCCTACTATATTTATTGACATGATAGAGGCCATTCTAAAAATTGTTTTAACTTGTACACACACTTATAATGAATATGTAATGAATTTTTACATTATCAGGTTACCTTATAATCTTGCTGATATTCTAAATGAGATCAACATTCATAGTATTAGAAAGTTATATATCTTATGTTTATTTTATAATTCAAACACATTATTCAAAACTATTTTTAAAACTATTTAACATGAGAACACACACCCTAAGGGGTCGTTTGGTAGGGTGTATAAGAATAATACAGAATAAGGTGTATTAGGAATGCATGGATTAGTAGTGCATGTGTTAGTAATACAAGCATTAGTTATGCATATATTATTTCTTATCTACTGTTTGGTGTGGTGTATTAAAATTATAATGCATTGCATAATTTTTAAGAAAAATAGTTGTTTACAAAAATGCCCTCCATATCTCTAGCTTTAAGGGGCTTTAAGGATAATTTTATCTTTAACCATACTAATGCATTCATTAATAGTCTTGGTATTACTAATGCCATGGTTTTGTATGCATTACTTATACATAGGATAATACCAAGTATGATGTACAATTAATACTTGTATTGGTTATACATATATTGAAAAAATATAACAAATAAGGTATTAGTAATACATAGAGCTAATGCTTGCATTATTTTTTCTAATACCTCCTACGAAACGACACCTAAAACTAATATTTGTACAAATGTTTATGACTTTGGTTTAGATTTTTTTCTTTTTTAAAATATTGTCGTCCGAGTTGAACAGAGACCCGGTTCGATATACGCTGTCTGCGTGACTGATAAAACCCGAAGGGAGGAAGATATGCCTGAGTCGGTCCGGTTCTGAAGTTTTCTAACTGTTTAAGAATTCGAAAATAGGGTTTAGCCAAGGGGTTCTAACTTCTTAGTGAGCTGTATTGGCGGTTGAGCGAACCTTTTCAATGCTAGGGTTCAACTGAGGGATTTATGCAAGCAGTAATGCCTAGTCTCCGTGCGAATGCGTAAATTTCTCGAAAGTAAATATTAAGGTTTTTATATGTACGAATCAACATCAATGGCGGATGATGTAATGATTAAAGAAGAGCTTACAAATCCCTGCTGTATATCCGTAAGCATTTCGATTTAGGGTTTCTATTTGCTTTACATTCAGTTTTCTTTTGTTTCTCTAGTTTATGGTTGATTTTTGCACTGTCTTTGCAGTGGAAAGAGAAGTACAATAAACTGAAAGATGGCTACGCAAAGCTTGAAGATAGGAGAAATGCGCTTCGTAAAGGTCTCTCCATTTACGAGGAACAAGTTCTGAAGATGCAATCTGAAAATCTATCTCTCAGGAAAGGTATTTTTACTTTTTTTACTTTGTATTCACCCTTTACTTTCTGAAAATGAGTATTTTGAGTATTAATTTTAAATTAGAAGCATAGAGAAATTTATAAGTTACAAAACAAAAGGAAGTAAAGGAATAGTTTGACGGTAAAACTTACTCGCACATGGTCTTTACACCAAACTAGTGAAGGCTAGACATGTGTACTTCATACACTGATTTACAACTTAAACATGGTAAAATGATATGCATGCTCACTTTAATTTTTAACTGCTTTGTTTGGTTTGGTGTAAACATCGGTGCACGTAAATGTTTACCTAGTTTGACTATACCGAGCTGCTTGGTGAATTTGTCGAGCTGCGCATAAGTGGTCCTGACACCTCATTAAGAAAATCCCTAGGTGTTTTAAACCTTTATCTTTATTGGCACCATATAATCTTGGTGTGTAGTACTTACTATACACAGTGAGAATATGTGACCTCCCAATAGCTTAAGTGATTTTTGATTTTTGAAATCGTAGTAGCAAGTTTTGAGTTTATCTTCTGTCTGAAGGTTAGTATGCTAGGAGTTCTCTTTAAGCTTATCTAATTTTAGGCATACTCTCTCTGGTCTTGTTTATCTTTGCTAGGGAGGTTGTTCCCCTTGTTGATTACATGCTCTGTTTCTTGTCATTGACAAACATTGACTTGCTGCTGTATTTTGTTCTTTTTTCCCAGCTGTTGAGGATGAGAAACTTAGGGCGTACAATGAAAAGGAGGAAAAAGTAAAGGAATCTGCTTTAAGGGTTTCCTTAGAGAGTGAAATTGCTGGGTTGAAGAATGAGATTCTTTCCTTGAAGCAACAATCGGTGGCTAATGATGGAGGTAGAGAAATTAAAGAGCTTAAGGAGCATCTCTCTGAGAGAGAAAGCAAGGTAAACGAGCTGAAGGTGCTTGTTGATAAAGAAAGAGTGAGAGCAGAGTCAGAGAAGAAGAAGGCTGAGTTGGAGAGGAAAAAGGTGGACGAGTTGAGGACAAAAGTGAAGGTTGAGAAAACAAAGGCTGATGAAGAAAGGAGGCTTGCTGATGTTGAAAGAAAAAGAGCCGAAGGAAATAGACTTAATTTAGAAAGTCTGAAGAAGGAAGCTGATCAAGTGAAGTCAAAGTTAGCTTCAGTGACTTTGGAGTTTGAAGATGCTAAGAAGCAGCTGGAGGCAGAAAGAGAAAACACATCTAAAGAGAGAAAACGTGCAGATGCAGCTGTGGCGAAAGCTGCTGATCAAAAGAAGATTGCAGAAACCAACCGCAAGATGGCCATGGATGAAAAGAGCCGTGCTACTGATCTATATCGTCAGCTGGAACATGATAGACAAAAGATTGATAATTTGAAGAAAGAGATCGGTGAACTCATGGCATCTGGTAAAACGGTTAACATCATACCTCGTAAAGGGACAACTCTAGGAACTGCTCAATTCTCACCTGAGATTGGTCCAAAGGCAGTGGAGAGAGATTTTACCATGGCAGATGTAATTGGGAATTTCGATGCAGACCCAAAAAGGCTCCAGGAAATGGAACAAAAGGTGGCGATTGAGAAAAAGCGCGTTAAATCAGAGATGGAAAAAGTGGAAAAGCAAAGAAAGGCTGCAGAAGCATATAAAAAGAAGGCATCAGAAGAAAAAAATCGTGCTGATCAGCTTTCTGAAGAGGTCAAAAATTACAGAAAGAGGGTCGAAGAACTGCAGAAAGAAATTGAAAAGCTAAGTTCTGCAAGGACTTCTGTTGAGTGTCCTCTTCGTGCACTTGATAGTAGTGTGCATGTTGAAACTGCTAAAGTTAAGCTGTTGCAAAAGCAGTTGAAGCTTGAAAAGATGCTGGTAAAGCATGCTAAAAAAGTAGCTAAGTTCGAAAAAACCCGTAATTATATACTACAGCAGAATCTAGTTAGCTTAAAGCAGGAGCTTGTTCACTTCTCGAGACGTCTAAACATACTGGACGGTTGCTTCCTTCAAGGTGATGAGCATGCCCTAAAAAAGGTTTGTTTCTCTTGTTCTTGGCATTGTTGACGCTCATATATAGTAAGGAAGGTGTTTTTGATTATGTTTTCTCAAGAAACCTTGGGGAAGTATGTATTTTACTTGGAAATTTTCTACCAAAACTGGAGTTGGTAAGAACAGAAACTGTGACTGTTTGAACAATTAGTTAACATTTTCAAGAATTTGTTGAGCTTCATTAACATTGTTTTTTGACTATTTTTGAGGTCATGCACAATCTTGCAGAATGTTTGGCAGAATCTTGAAAATAGTATGTGATATGTTCAGAAAGATCACTCCTGTTTACCTGCCCCATTTTCAGATAAACACCCATTTAATTTATATTTGGTTTGTCTTTATTCCTGTTTCTCCCCTCTAATTAAATGGATGCAAGCTCTATTTCGATGGTCTCTTAATGATATGATCTTCCTGCTGTTCAGGTTTGCAGCTTCAACTTGAAAAGCAATTATTCTAGTTTGGTATCTTGTGACACGCACTGTCATTTTGGAAATGATTCCGTGCAGTTAGCTGCTGTTGGGTCTGATCTGTCCAAGCAAAAGATAGAATGTAATATACCTTCGCTTCCGATGTCTGGAGGGAACAACCCTGTATCATTATCAGGTATTAACTCTAAATTGGAGCCTTTACTTAAAGGTTCCAGCAAAAAAGTGTTACAGAGTTCTGCCATGAATTCCAGTTCGGCATCATTTTCTGATAGGCTATTGGTGGGCTCACAGGACAGATGTGCTTCCATCACAACATCAGCTAAATCAGCTGAAGAAAAATTGGACGTAGAACTGATCAAATCCAGTTTGCCTGGAGATGCAAGAAAAAAGTGCATTGAGAATGTTGTAGCAATTGCTGACAGTAATGTCAAGAGTCCTATCAGTTGTATTTCTACTGAGAGGAGAGGTCCACATTATAAGAGGATGAGGAGATCTGTTGATGCCATTAAATCTAATGGAAACTTAAATTCCGGGGGTAACAAGTGGCAAAGACAGCTTTCAGAGAAAACCTCTCTGCATGATGGTAAGTTGAATAGTAGGACAGATGGACCTGCTGTTGAGAAAAAGCATTTGGTAGCTGACATGCAACACGATACGTGCAGCGAGCATTTTATATCTCGCAAGAAAAGAAGAACATCCTGTGAACTAGGCCTGCATCCTTCAAACAAGAATAGTGTGGCAAAGACAAAGTTTGATAGCTGTGGTGTCCAATCTGATGTCTGCACACGTCTATCTCCAACTGTCTATAGCGTTCCAGAAACTGCCCAGGATTGGAAGGATGGGAAAGATGATGATCTGGGAGATATTGATGAACTTGTCCGTGGTGATTATATGAAGCTTCTCAATTTGGATAGTGATACTGATGAAGAGTCTTATCGTCTAGCAATTGAAATGCCTTTATCGCCTACGCTTCCTGAGATTCAGTGCCATAGCAGTGAGGCACTTGAATCGATTAGCTCACCTTTATATCAGGGATTCTCAAATGCAACGGGGACTCTGGTTTCACCAGACAGTTTTGATGTCATCAATGTGGAAATTAATTCTAACCAGTTAAAACATTGTACCTTGGATCCTTCAGATAATTCATCATTTTCCAAGAAAAGAGATCATGTTGATTCATCTAAGAGAATAAACCTTGACACATCTTGTAAGTTATCCTGCAGTTCCTATGCAAATGCATCAGCATTGTGCAGATCAGATTTAGCTGCTCCTGCGAGCGAGCTGGAAAGGAGAGTGGTCTCATTATGGGATGGTTTTGCCAAGTATTGTGTCATCTTTTCAAATAACAACGACGAAAATAGCATTTCCAGTATTTACCGTGCTACCAGCAGTTCTCATGCTCAGTGCTCTGCATCATCAGATCCTTCTCTTAGGAGTATTTTGGTCACTCTTTTGGAACTTGAAGATATCTCAAACAAGTAAGCTAGCTATTCTATTGTTATATATTCGCCCTCCTAGTTGGGTTTCATGCTTACTTTGCATTGGACGTATCGTCCACCCATACTTTTTTTTTTTTGGATCAGGGATATCCACCTATACTTTGTTCTTCAGATATCAGTATGGCATAAGCAAAGTTCTCTATGCTTAAAGTTGTACTTCCATTTTCTTTCATATGTTTACAAGAGCATGTTTGGAAAGCCATAGCCACCTTGTAATTGGATTTGGGTGTTATTACACAGTTTTGAACCATTAGTATGGCCGAGTAATTAATTGGGTGTAATTGACAGGGAGCAATTACACTCTCCAATTTTCGCAAGAGAGGCAAAATTTGTTGGTAATTACACGTGTAATAACAAGGCAGCTTTTCAAATTGTCTTTTATCTTCTTTTCCAAATATTTTACTCTTTTTGCACTCATTCTCTTTGCTTCAAATATATGAGAAAGACTTGTAAAAACAATTTCATGTTCTACTTGCTTATTTTTCTATTAAGGGACGCAGGGACCGGGGAAGGGCCGCACCCCAAGGGGTGTGATGTAGACAACATCCTATCCTAATGCAATTATTAGTGGCTGCTTCCACGGCTCGAACCTGTGACCTATAAATCACAAGGAGACAATTTTACCGTTGCTTCAAGGCTCCCCTTCCTTGCGTAGTTTTCTATTCATTGACATAAATACTAATTATAGAAAAATACTTCATGTTGTCCTTTGTTATTTAGAAAATACAAGTAGTCATGAATTTCATATTATATTCAGATGGGTAGGAAGATATCAATTTTTCTTTATGATATTAATTACCTGTTTATAATTATTAATTACATTTAAAAAATATGTATTCTGAATACCTAGTAATAAGTAATATTCAATATTTCCTTTATACATATATATGTCACACATTAAAATTTATTTACTTGTTCATCTAAAAAGTTTATTTTAACTTTTATTGTTAACGTTTATTATTATAAAAAATGTCTAACTATGTAATTACACTTGTGCAACCAAACAAACCGGTCTTGGTAATTATTAGGCTGTTATACAATGATTTCCGCACACCCTAAGAGTTTAGAAGGTAGGATTTAGTCCAAAGCCTACAATTATCAAAGAGAAGATAAAAAATGATCTAGCCTAAGGTCACATGGCCATGAATAAAATTTTTTCAAATATATGTCGCTTGGCAGACTGAATTTTAAATGTGTGTCAATGGTTACAGCCGTATGTTTTATGCTCATGCCAAATTTGATAGTCATGTTTACTTCATGGTAGTTGGATATCCCAAAATCATGTGCTTTTCTCCCGAAAGAAGTACCTTGCAACTGTGTATATATTTTGTTCTTGTAGTATGACGCAATGTTGTTACTCTTGTCAAATTACTTCCAAACACCACCACCACAACAACAACCACCCAGTAAAATCCCACCAGTGGGGTCTGGGGAGGATAGAATGTACGCAGACCTTACCCCTACCCTAGAGGGGATAGAGAGGTTGTTTCCTGGAGACCCTCAGCTCAGATACCAAATTTTACTTCCAACTATTACAAAAAAATTAGAAGGCGTGAGCTCACATCTCGGAGTACTTGACATCAATTGTACATATTATTACCTCTCATATGAATAATGGATGGACTGTACTAACTTTTTCTAGTCAACTTTCGATATCGGAGTATATGTCAAAACTTATTCTGTATACTTGAACTGCAACCTCTTCGATATTTCTAGGTCATATAATTTATTCTGTTTTCTTTTCTAGCTGCCTTATTTTGTTTTGCAATCTGGTGTGTCTACATTTTTTAAGTTTGCATGAGTTTAAGATGCTTCGAGCCAGCATTTGATTGTCATTCTTAGGCACATACATTGCCCTTAGTTTATGTGCATTATTCTTGTCCTTTGTCCTTCTCAAGTGTTATTCCGATGCTTCATTAGCATAGAAATGGGTTCAAATGTGAATGCAAGTGTTATTCCGATGCTTCATTAGCATAGAAATGGGTTCAAATGTGAATGCATGTTGATTCTGAAACAAGAGCTAACATTTTATTTTCTTTCTTGCCACTTTTTCCAGGGAGAAGACCTGTGTTTTCTTTTCGCTCTTACTGCTCTACATTTTTGATACTGCAACGAGAGCCTTTGGAGATGATTGGGAGAGGGACCTGACCCTTTTTGTGAATTCTGTTGCTCAGCACATATATACAGGTTTCTGGCCTTATTATTTATTTGCATTAAGATGTTCCCTGAAAAGCTTACCTTGTGTATACTAAGCCTACTTTTAATTTTCCATATTTGCAGAACTCTCACATGAAGATACAAGAAGGATGTTTGTGGAATATTGCAACTTTTATGATGTACTTTCTCTTATGGAGGATTTTCTTTTGCATGATAAATTGCTGGTGCCTGCTGTAAGTTCTGATTCAAAGCTTGCAACCAATTCAGGAATCAATCTTATTTTGGACGGTCATAGTGTAAGCTTGTGCAAGCAACTAGCTCCTACTCAGTTGTTGCTAATTGGAGGCATTTTGCTAGCATCAGTATGTTCCGCGGTTGGCCATGTTGGTTTTGTTTGTGAGGCTTCCTGCAACATCTTAAGGATGCGGAGGTCTGATGCTCTAAACATTCTTCATATATTTGCCTATCTATGTGGTTCTAAATACTTTATCCTCAAAGAGTATGGTTTAGCTATGACTGTGGTGAAGTCATTGGTGATGCTTATTCACGAGAATAGATCATCTCCTGATCCTCTTTCCTGTATAGGATCTTCAGTTGAGTCATTGTCTAAGATTTGTTCCGGTAGTAAATGCCCGTTTTCAGAGGGTGCAGCTACCATGGATATTGTTGCATCATCCCTCTTGGATAGTATTACTAGTTATACTTGCTCTGCTGTGGGGTCGGATTTGATGGAATCATTGAACAAATCAAGACGCAGAGTCAAATGTGATGGAAGGAAAACCGGTGAATCCTCAGATGACGTAGATTTAGTCCAGTCGGCCTTTGTTATTTCTGAAAATTCATGCCAGTTAACTAATACCCTCGCACTTCTGGAGCTTGTTGCAGGTTTCATGGTATGATTTTTACTTATTTTACTCGTTTACTCTGTAATCTCGTGAACTTCTGTCCTCTTTGTTGTTTCTCTTTATTTCTGTGTTGTTCCAGGTGCAAAAAAAAGTGTGGATATTTGAGTGCTATTATAGGACGTTGGAACATGAAGTGGATCATAACTTTTACTTAAGTGAATGGCATTGTTCTACTGCAGGAAATAGTGTCATTTCCTTCATAAGTAAAAGAGTTCTGGCTGAAAATATTATCAATAATTAGTGACTTATGTCAAAACAAAATCTTATCAAAAGGTAGTGAGAAGTACTTTCGCGTACTATCGGTTTTTCCTTGGTGTGTCAATTCTTTAATAAAATAATTTTACTGTATCTAGAAAAACATAATTTCGAATAGTACTGTTCTTTTTATTGCGCGGAGAAGCTTGTAGAAAGGTTATTCAAATGACTAGTGTGTTAAAGATAGTTAATAAAAGGTCCTAATACATGACCTTAGATATTTGTTGCACTTTCAGTGCCTACTGATAGGCAGTTGTGTGATGTTGTAGTACGTTGCAGCATTTTGTACATTATTGTAGAATGCTTCAGCATTTTGCACATCATTTTCCATCATTTTCTAGCAACCATATTTAGGGAACTCCACTTGCAAGGGGAGAGCCAAAATCTATTCGTTGTAATTGCTGCTCCATTTCTTATAGTTGCAGATGGAAATGGAGTAATGCTTTAGCTTAACAATCAAATTAATCATTGATGCCTTAATTTGCTAGTGCTGGATATGCAATATGAACAGTTTGTAGCTCAAATGAGAAGCGCTTGAACATTTGATTATTCTTGCGCACAAATTGGTATGAGTTTACAGCCTAGTTATATTTTCTGCAGAGAGCTCTCGTACAAACGTTAGTTACCATCCTTTGTTAATTGCTTTAGAGAGTTTTTTGTTATTTTTTTAATATTTTATTTATAAAAAAGGTAGAGCTACTTTTAGACATTTTAATATGAAAGTATTTAGCAAACAACGTGGGACGTAGCTTCATAGATCACCTTCAAACCTTTATGAGCATTTTTTTCTCAAACCTTTTGAGGTTCGGCATGCTGTTCAGTCACTTCTGCTGAATGGGTCTCCTCGATTTAGTTTTGACTTTGGATCTTGTTTGACATTGGTGCATAGGGTGCTGTAGCCACATTTCTTCTACTGGTGTTGCATTTGTTTTCCTTTGACACGTAGTTTTCCAGAGCTGCTCTGAGCTTCAGTAAATTATGGCATTTAATCCAGGAATGGAGATGATTAGTGTGGTTATTGAAATGGTCTGTATGACCTCAAGATATAGATCGGGAATGAAGTGTGGGAGGGGAAGGGGGGCTGCTTAGTCAAGAGTTCTAAAACGGGAATTATCCAATATTTGTGTTTGTTTGAGAGGATGGGACTGGATAATGGGTAGCATCCAGGATTATGAACCTCTTCTTGGTATAATTTTCTCCATCCCCTCATGGGATAAAAGGGGTGCTTTTACTCCTGTGCATACTTTTCTCTTTCCTCCCCTCGTGCATTCAAAGCCACCAACCCCTCCTCCGATCCTCTCGCCTGTCTACCAAAAACCCCTCCATGCTTTGCCACCTGATGTCCCTGTACCCGCCATTTGTCTTTGTTCAGTATATTTGTTGCTTTTAATTTTTTTTCTCTGATTTTATTATAGGTTATTTGATTCATTTAGGTCAATGATTCCTTTGGCGCAAAAGTTTGAATTCACTCCGGTTCCTATTAACCCAAAATGAGATACAAATGCATTTACTTAAAAATGTGGTGCTGTTACATAACAGACCCCTATTTTTGCCAAAAACCAAGATTCCTGCACTTTGTGTTTGCAGTAGGATGGAAAAGAGAAAGAAAATACAAATGGATTTCATTTAGGAATGGTAAAAGTGTGTTAATGTGGATCTTATTAGGAATTACACCCTTTAATTGGAAGGGAGGACTAATATTTCTTTTCAGTTAGTTCTTATGCAATTTATCTCTATGCATGGTATGTCGTCTTTTATTTTGGGCTAGCAAGATGTACTTCTATATTGCAATGAATGGCTAGGTTGCATAGTTGCGAAATTCTCTCTGGTGATTCTATTCGTTTAGTAGACGTTTAGGAGAACAATTGAAGTTAGTTAATGCCTATTACTACACCAAATTTTTAACTTTGGAACTCCTAAATTGTTGTATTTGAATCTTCTTTAATGCTCACTCAATCTTGTGTTGGATCTTTTTCTCAATGGAGGATGTTATTGGAATATCTTTTTACTTTTAAAATAGAATCTATGATAATTTGCTTGCTTAGTTCCTATTGGGCAATAAGGTGGGGTCTGGGGTAGGTTATTGCTTCCTACTTCTAGTTCATTCCTCAGAAGTTTTTGGCTAATTCTGTTTTTATTTTTTGATCTCTCAAGCAGAGTTGGGATTGGATGTTTGACAAAATTGCCTGTCCACTATTGGATTTATTGGACTATTGTACAGCGGAGCACAATGCTGCTGCTATCACTACTCTTCTTGGCCAACTTGGAAGGTAATAATCGAAATATGGTTAAATTATTTTCAACATTTATTTTACTCATAGGGCTTAAGTCTTAAATGGGGAAATGTGAGAGTGAGCTCTATTGGCAATTTGATTGAAGAGATGGCCTGAGCTGCATACTTGTTTTATTTTCTGATCATATGGGATGGGATAATATTTTCTTTTTGTTTCTGTATCTTTGAAGAAAGACTTGCATATGGTATGTCGTTCATTGATCTAGAGAAAGCATACGACAAAGTCCCGAGGGAGGTTCCATGGTGTGTGTTATTTGCGGATGATATAGTTTTGATTGATGAGGCAGGGTGTGGTGTTAACTAGAGCTGGAGGTTTGGAGACAGACTCTTGAGTCTAAAAGTTTCAAGTTAAGCATGACCAAGACAGAGTACTTGGAGTGCAAGTTTAGCGACGTTACCGAGGAAGCAGGCATGGATGTGAGGCTTGATATACAAGTCATCCCTAGGAGAGAGAGTTTCAAGTATCTTCAGCCTATATACAAGGTGATGGGGAGATTGACGAGGATGTCACGCATCGTTTCGAATCAGGGTGGATGAAGTGGAGGATCGTTTTCGGTGTCTTATGTGATAAGAATGTGTCACTGAAACTTAAGGATAAGTTATACAAAGTAGTGGTTAAACCGACCATGTTGTATTGGATAGAGTGCTGGCCTGTCAAGAACTGACATATCTAGAAAATGAAAGCATCTGAAATGAGGATGTTGAGATGGATGTGCGGGCATATCAAGTTGGATTAGATTAGGAATGGAGTTATTTGGGATAAGGTGGGAGTGACACCCTCGGAGGATAAGATGCGGGAGGCGAGGTTGAGATGATTTCGGCATGTTAAGAAGAGAAGCACAAAAGGCCAGTTAGGAGGTTAGGAGGTGTGAGAGATTAACCTTTGCGGGTATGAAGATGGGTAGAGGTAGGCCAAAGAAGTCTTTAAGAGAGGTGATTAGGCGGGATATGGCGCAACTGGAGCTTACTGAGGACATGACTCTTGATAGGAGGGTGTGGAGGTTGAGGATTAGGGTAGAAGGTTAGTAGGTAGTCGAGCGTTTCCCTTGTCCGTCAGTTCGATCGATTCGATAGCATTAGTGTTAGTTTGTAATCCCTTTATTCTTAGATTGCTATTACTACTGTTTAATTGCTACCTTGGCTTCGGTCCTCTTTTTATCTTGTTGTTTATACTTATTGCCATTACTTCTTTTTATCTTTTTTTTAAGCCGAGGGTCTTTCGAAAATAGCCTCTTTGCCTTCCAGGGTAGGGGTAAGGTTGCGTATATCTCTCTCCCCCCAAACCCCACTTGTGGGAATTCACAGTTTTTTTTTGGTTGTTGTTGTTTCTGTATCTTTGAAGCAACATATTATGAGGTAACATATTTATGAACTTAACCATTGGCATTCCGTATAGGACAATATCCTGATCCTATATTATATTTCTCTCTATCCTGAATTTTTTTCAGTGCTCCACATTCAGGGTTATAAGTTGCATTGCTGATATTGGATGATTTTATGTTTCCCTTTGGACATTCAGAAAGCTTTTTGACCAGTTTATTCCCTCCATACATGTATATGTTGGCTGTTTGATACTCTGGATGATCGAATTACATCTGCTCAGGGAGCCGAACAACCTCAAAATTGTTTCCCAACTGTTTCCTCATTGGTGGTCTATGCTATATAACCCTTGTGCAAACAAGAGCTAAAGCAAATAATAATACAACTCAAGCCAAGTTGTGATCCTCTCTTATTGTTACACTAGTGTGAAGGCGTATTTATAGTGTTTGCACCTGTTAGTGACCTGTTATGACTGGAGAATTTCATATGTGTTTTAACGGAACTGGTTTTCGAGATCCTTTCTTAAGATGGTGTCATTGAAGTATAGAAAATATGGCTAAAAGTTAGTTTGGTTTATGTGACGACCCGACCAGTCGTTTCATGAGTTACCGCTCCGTTTCCCCAATTTCTGCTTCTTTATGCTTCGTTATCCGTGTTTTATGTGATCAAGTTGATTAGTTTGCGTTTGGAGTAGATTTGGTAAGAAATGAGACACTTAGTCTTTTAAGAAGGTTTAAGTTGGAAAAGTCAACCGGATGTTGACTTATGTGTTAGAGGGCTCGGATGTGAGTTCCGATGGTTCGGTTAGCTTTGGGAGGTGATTTGTGACTTAGGAGCGTGATCGGAATTGGTTTTGGAGGTCCGGTGTAGAATTAGTCTTGAATTGGCGAAGTTGATATTTTGGCGATTTCCGGTTGGTAGGTGAGATTTTGATCCGAGGGTCGGAATGGAATTCTGAGAGTTGCTGTAGCTTCGTTATGTCAATTGGGATGTGTGTGCAAAATTTCAGGTCATTCGGACGTGATTTGGTTGGGTTTTTGATCAAATGCGTAATCTAGAAGATTTTGGGATTCTTAGGCTTGAATCCGATGCAAATTTGATATTTCGATGTTGTTTTGAGTGTTCCGAAGGTTGGAACAAGTTTGAATGATGTTATTAGCTACGAGATTATATGTGTAAAAGTGTTGAACTGAGAGTTATGTAATTGAAAGTGTCTGAAAAGTGTCGAATTAACTCTACCCTTCTGCATCAATACACAACCAATCCAACCTCTCGAAGCATCACAATACACGGTATATGAACCTGAAGCTGATGGCAAAAGCAAAACTGGAGTTGTGGTCAAAGCTGTCTTGAGCTTCTGAAAGTTCTCCTCACACTCGTCCGACCATACAAATGGAGCACCCTTCTGAGTCAACTTGGTCAAGGGCAATGCAATAGATGAAAACCCCTGGACAAACCGACGATAATAACCTGCCAACCCAAGAAAGCTACGAATCTCCGTGGCTGAGGACGGCCTAGGCCAACTCTGAACCGCCTCTATCTTCTTCGGATCGACCTGAATACTCTCGCTGGACACCACATGCCCCAAGAAATCCACTGAACCGAGCCAAAACTCACACTTGGAGAACTTTGCATAAAGCTTCTCCTCTCTCAATCTCGGACACCATCGAGGTCAGACCTCGAAACTTCGAACACCAAGCATTCAAGAGCAGAGGGAGATGAGTGTAGGCCATCCATGGCTTGAGATGCCATGGATTCCGGTGAGTTTGAGGTTGAAATGGTAGAAGACGATTAGGGTTTCAGGAACCTTCGAGAGAGTTTGAGAGAGGAGAGTGTTTGGAGGCGGCTGAGAGAAGAGAATGGGGGGATTAGGGTAGTCGTTTAGGTTTAATTATGGAATGGTGGATAGGAGCCGTTGATCTCAGAGATCAATGGCCCAGATCAAAAGGGCTTGGGTCGGGTAATTTAAAACGGGTTAATGGTTGGGTTAAATGGGATTGGGCTGGTCTGAAATTGGGTTCAAAATTGGGTCAATTAGGGGAGCCAATTTTGGCTATAATTGAAATAAAAATGGGTCAGGTTTTAAATAGCCAGTTTTTCCCTTTCTATTTTATAAAAATAGTAAAAATGATTTTGAAAACAAATTAAAGGTACTGAGTCAACTAATAATATTTTAATATTAAAATGGACATATCTATTGGCCTGATCTCTTTCGGACTGACAGTAAACTTACTATTTCATTGATTTGGTAAAAAGAATCTTGCATTAACTAGAGGTTCTTCTATGTTTAGGTGTTTCCTACAGAGAAAGCTTTAAGACATGGATACGGACATTAACTGGAAACATTGAAGTGAGAAAAAAATCTATATCTCTAGATATTTCATTAGATGATAGTGTTAGATATGATGTATTGAGAAAATTAGGTTTTTATTGCTTTGTAATCACCGTTTAAAATGAGTTAGAATTCTGAGGGGGAGTTTGGAAAAGTTATCTAGGCCTAGAGAGATGAATGAGCAAATTCAGTCTTGCATTTGCCACAGATTATCAACTTCTTATCAGCAATATAAAAGATGAAATTTCACATAGTAGTTGGGTATTTGAATTTCCTTTGTTGTTTGTATGCATGATTTTGCAACCAGATTTTGGTATGAATTGATTTTTTGAATACTACAATTCACTTTCTGTTTGGGCACCTGAATATTTGGTTGGTTAATTCTTTTAGATCTCGGTACCTTCTTTTAAGGTGTGTGAATGAGTGGATGCTAATCATCATTCATCAGTGAATTTGATGAAATAAATTGAACCTTTGGATGTAGGGTTAGTTTCTATGACCTCAAACCTTTTATCTCTTAATTGTATTTATATATTGGTAGGTATTTCTTAATTGTATTTATATTATGGTTAAAATGGTGTTTCTACTTGGATTTTTTTTGTTTATTCATTGCATGCTAACGAGCATTTTATATAAAAATCTCTTGCAGGTCTGGTCTTGATGCTTTTGGATGTGAAGATGTTAGGATTCAGAGATTAAGAAGCTCTTTGTGTGCGTTACTTTGCCAATGTGACTCCAAAAGAAGGGGTCTTCACCTTCAGTTCTCCATTGGTATTGCTTTAATTGGCCTAATTCCTCTCAGCTTTGAAGAACTTGCTGAAAGTAACATTGAAGTTGCATCACCTGCAAATCAATGTGATCCAACCGATTGCCTAAGAAAGTGGTTTGCTTCGTTGAGCAGCGAACAGCGGTTATTCATTAGGCTTGTAGATGCTGCCGGTTTGACTAGTTGCTGAACGGAAAATGTTCAGGGATGCCGAACAAAATTTTGGGAGAGCTATAAATGAAAAATTGCCAGTTTGTCTTTATTGATGTAGATAATTTTTAGTAGGCAAGGTATGCGAGGAGTTGTAAAGAAATTTACAAAGGTAGTTTTTGGTCAACCTTTGCCATTTCTTTTTCCAACAATCTGGTGTCATTTTTGTATTTGGATTTTACTGGATTGTTGGATAATGCCCTTGTTCCAGTGGTACATGGCTTACATTTCGGACAATGGTTGAACCGAGGAAGTTCATTTGCAATACCACATATATTGTGTAGTAGTGGACTGTTGCTCTCCACAACTTTCTGCTGTGATTTGCGTAGAGTTGATTTTTGTTTTGTTTGCTAAGCTGAACAAGCTGTTCTGCAGAGGAATTATGAAGTCAAATTTGATTAAAGCGACAATGTAACCGAGGGGCGGTGAAAATAATTTCCATCTTTTTGGGTGGGGAGGGGGTGGAAAAGAGTAGGATACCTTGTAGTAATATATAAGTTCTGTTGACCTTCCATCTATACTTAAGGTCCAAAATTTTACACTATATCATGTGATTTGTTTTACTGTGAAATTATAGGAAGTTAGTTCACATTGGACATCTCTATCATTTCTCTTAGAATTTGACATCGACAGGAAAGAAATATTCTGAAAATATATAATTGAATTTGCTCAATATTCTTTTGACATTGAGAACTTCCAAAAACGTCGTGTCAGTTCTTTATGTAAGAATTTGATAATTGATTCCTGCTTTTTATATATAAATATAAACAAAGAAATAATATGGTTTGATTACTTTACCTTTGTAGTTAAAAGATCAGTTTTAGTTTATAGAATTAGCCTGTGAGCAACGAGTCACAGTTATTTTTGGCAAACTACCAGCTATGTCCATTTATAAGTAGCTTATTACAAAAATTACTAATATTAGCCAATTAGCTATTTGTAGCCAAAAAAAGTTAAAATTTTGCTTTCTTTTGAGTGAATATTATTATAATAGATTGGCTACATCTTAAGGAGCTTGAATTTCAGTTTTGGGATGATTTGGTGGAGTTTTGAGGTGGTTTGAATTGAAAATTCGAAGTAGAAGGTGAACATGAAAAAAAATAATGTGTATCACATATGTATCATATTTGTATCAAATGTGTATCACATATATATCCATGTATACCTGTGTGTGAGATACATACATGTGTCGCAGAAGAATTTTTTGAACTTGATTTTAACAATGAATTTTGATACCAAATCAGTCCAAATCACCTCCAATTTTCCTCAAATTTTGTATATTGGCTTATCTGTATGATTTCAATGAATTTCAACCATACCAATCGAAAAAGTCTTTTTGCTTAGATTTTTAGAATATTGTATGTATACATTTTTTTTTGTATTTCATCACCTTATTTGCTACCTCATCCATGAAATTTTCTTTCCCTCTTGCATAATGTTGCTGATCACGCTTAAAATAACGATCTTTGCGTGTGATTCTTGGAGAGAAAGAACCTTATTTATTTAGGTTTTAAATTTTTATATGTGCTTGGCTAGTTTTGATAAGTCTATCATTAATGGCTAGAGGTTGGTAAGTTAGAACTTATTCGGGACATTTCTATAAGGTTCCCTTATTTTTGTTCCTTATTTCAAGGATTCGTATGTTATCAACTTTTTTCGCCCGAAATTCAATTTTCATCTCTTTATCCGTGTTTTTCAAGTATTTTTAGGGTTTTCAGATTGTAACGACCCAACCGGTTGTTTTGAGTAATTGCATTCCATTCAGCTGTTTGAAGCCTTGAGTAGTTTCATATGATGTATTATGACTTGTGTGAATCGTCGGTTTTGATTTTCAGGTGATCCGGAGTTGGTTTGGAAGAATAATTCTCAACTAGAAAGCTTTAAGTAAGAAGAGTTGACCAAGTTTGACTTTTGTGTATTTTACCCCGGATCAGAGTTTTGATGGTTTCTTCAGCTCTGGATGGTGATTTTGGACTTGGGCGTATGCCTGAATTTGGATGTTTCTTGAAGGTTCTAGCGTTAACTGGCGAAAGTTGGCAATTTGGAGTTTTGGAATGTCCATAAGTTTGACCGGAAGTTGACTTTGGTGATATCGGGTTTGGATTTTGGTTCCGGGAGTTGGAATAGCTTCGTTATGTCATTTGAAACTTGTGTGCAAAATTTGAGGTCATTCCGAGTTGATTTGATATGGTTCAGCACGAGTTTTTGAAGTTGCAAGTTCAAAAGTTCATTAAGTTTGATTTGAGGTACGATTCTTGGTTTTTATATTGTTTGATGTGATTTGAAGCTTCGAATAAGTTCATCTCGTGTTTTAAGACTTGTTGGTATGATTGAAATGGGTCCCGATGGGCTCGGGTGTGTTTTGGATTATTGGTTGAGAAACTAGTTAAGTTAAGGATTTGGAGTTTAACCATGGTCAATATCGGGTCAAGAGGACCTCTTTTCGGTGTTGAGTGCGCGAGCAGGTTCATAGAGTGTTTTATGAAACGCATATATGGTTTGTGACCGGAAGGTTGCGAATGAGTTTTGGGTGCTAAAATAAAAATTCTTTCATTGCTGATTTTTTGGTGTAAAATAATTACGAAAATATCATTTTCTCTTAAATTTTCAGACTTCATTTAAAACTTCAAAACATCATATCTCCCTCATTTTAAGGCTAAATGGGCGATTCAAAGGCTATCTTGAGTTTAATCTCGCAAGGATTATGTTGGGTTTATCAAATGTGAGTTTCGGGGTCATCTAGGATCTGGTTCGAGCCATAACAGCTAGTGCATTATTTTTCTTGTTTCGGAATTTAGTCACTTTTTCTCACATGGTTTTGGAGCTTAGGTTTTGGCAATTTTGGAGGCAATTTTTATCACATGTATTGGTATAGTTGTTTTCTACTCGATTTTGATTATATTTCATGAATCTATCTTCATTTTGGGATTTGATTTATGATTTCAAAAGAGAAATTGGAGGTTTTTGTCTAAACTTTTCTAAAGTTAAATTTTGAGTTATGAACATCGATTCAGAGTCGGGATTGAGTGAAATTAGTATGGTCGGACTCGTAATTGAATTGATTATTTGAATTTGAGAGTTTTGTCGGGTTCTGAGGTGCGGGCCTGGGTTTGACTTTTTGGTTGACTTTGAGTATGTGATTAAAGATTCGGCTTTTATCATTTGAGTTTGCTTCCTATAAACATTATTTGATGATTTTGAGTTGCTTTTGGCTAGTTTCGAGCCGTTCGGAGGTCGATTTGAGCGGGGTGACGCTTCTAGTTTATCGATTTGGCTTGATTGAGTTAAGTGTCTTGCCTAACTTTGTTGAGGGAATTTTTTCTACTAATTGCCATTATTTGCTACATGCAGGGGTGATACATATATGAGGTGACAAACATCTATGCATGTGCCAGGGTTCATGCTCGGGGTTAAATTATACTATAAATTGCGCCTTATAGGTGGCCTTCTTGCTTCATGTCTTACTTGACTTCTAGATTACTAAGAATATGGAATTCAATGTTAGAACCAAGATCTAGTTTATTATAACTTGATTAAAATTTGACGAAATTTTGAGAAACATTGATGTGTCTAGTTCGGTCATCCTTATGCTAAATCACTAATACATTGCGATGACAGTTATTCTTGAGATATTAGATTCTATACTTGAGTTGTAGATCAATTTTGAGATTTGTTGAAATACTTAAACAATAAGGTTCTTGAGGGTTTATTGAACTCTTGTTGGCTTGAAAGTTGTGTTTGAGGTTCATTTGGAATATTCGTTTAACCACTCTCCTTGATGTTATTTATGCTTCATACCTTGTTTGTCATTGATATACATATGCTTGGTGAGGAAGAGTGTAAAGCACGAAGGGTGATGCCGTGCCATTGTATATATATTATCATGTGAGGGAGAGTGTAAAGCACGGAGGGTGATGCCGTGCCATTTCATATGTTTTATCTTGTGAAAAAAAGTGTAAAGCACGAAGGGTGATTCTGTACCATTTCATTTGAGAGTAAAAGCATGAAGGGTGATGCCGTGCCATTGCATATCTGTTATCATGTGAGGGAGAGTGTAAAGCACGAAGGGTGATACCATGCCATTTCATTTATATTATCATATTTTTATATTATCATGAGTTCATGGCACGAAGGGTGTTCCCGTGCAGGCGAGGACGAGAGACATGCCTTATGTTGTGATATCTTTTCCTTGTGTGCACATTCATGCCTTTACCTGGAGTTATTACTGTTGCACCTATGTTATCTACGTGACTTGGCGTTGTTGTTCTGTCTTTGTCCTCTATCTCGATTGTTGTTGTGTTGTCCATGCCTTCTATCTGTTTAACTGCAAATATCATGCCTTCCTTCCTGCTACTATATCCATTTCCATATCGTATCTATTTTGTTGCACTTTAGTATAAGCCTTCTACCATGCATGTTATTCATTCATGCCTCTATTTGTTAGCTTATAAAGATCATGTTTTCCCTTCTTATTTTTTATATCTACATCTATGCTTTCTACTATGCTAGTTAGGTGAAATTATGTTCTTCTTTCCTAATTACTGTCATTACTCCTATGCCTCCAACCTAGTCCATTTCTGTCGTCCATATGTATTGCCTCGTTCATTATTGCTACTTCTGTATTTCCTACTTTGTCTTTACTGTTATCGGTATTTCTTCACCTGGTTGGTACTGTTATACTTATATTTGGTGAGGATGAGATAAATGCGCGAAGGGTGTTGCCGTGCCAATTGATTTGATGTCTTGAGTATGTTTCTCACACTATGAAAGTTATAGATTTATTACCGTGATTTGCTGGTTATCACTCTAAGGAAAGGATGGTCGTGATAGTGAGGAATATTAATCGTGGTTCTTCTAGAAATCATTTATTGCTTCGCATATTTGTTTCCTTGTACTCTATTCTGTTATGTTCTATTATTGTTCTACTGCACAAGTTATATTAGTAAGTATCTTTTAACTAAAAAGCCTCGTCACTACTTCACCGAGGTTAGTCAAGATACTTACTGAGTACATGGGGTCGGTTGTACTCATACACTTCTGCATCTTGCATGCAGATTTTGGAGCTAGAGTCGCTGTGTATGTCGGGAGCTGGCATTGAAGATGTACATGCGTTCCAATTATGGCTGCCACTTGTCCTTGGTACCTTTAGATTTTTGCTAATCTGTTTATGTAAACTTCAAGCAAATGACGTATTTATTCGTACCAGCTTCTGTAAATTCTATGTCTTAGAAGCTCATGATTTGTACTACCAGTCTTTGGGATTTGTATAGAAAGTTCAATTATTTTATCCATTAATCTCTTATTACTTATTTTGAGTTGTGTTGATTGTATTTGGCTTACCTAGCGGGCCAGGTTAGGTGCCATCACGACTAAGTGGATTTTAGGTCGTGACACCGATCGAATTGAAATGTTCTTTTCGAGGTTGAATTAAATTGTTAGATGAAGATTTTCTGAAAAGCTTCACTTTTGGTAAGTGTTTACAGGATAAATTTTAAAAAAAGAGTATATTAGAAAGGACAAATTAGTCAAGTTATCATATTTATATTAACAATAATAGACAAAAAGAATTGTTACAAAGAAAAATAAAAAATGAGGTAAGCATAATATCATAAATCACGAAGGAAGTTAGTGTAATGGAACAAAACATGAGGGGGATTTCTAAAACTATCCAACAATTTTACCCTTGTCATTTAATTTTTCATTAACACTAGGTCTTCGACAGGGTACACGACCATTTTATTAAAGAAAATAATATTTGAAACAAACGAAGTTTCACAATCCAAACTTTACTTTGAAGTGGAAAATTGCATACATCTATAGACGAGCATATTCTAATAATTGTACTATATTTTTTCCAAATGTGTACCATCGATCGGAGGATTGGCTACCTTAGTCGAGGGGTTATTTTTCTGTCTTATTGATGTTTTTTATTATTTTAAAAACAATACATTACTTTGTTACCTTTTATAAGATCATCGCATTTGCACCTTAATCTGATTCGAACATCAATTTAATGGCGAAAAAACCAATTTTCTACAGTTTAGATGACAAAATCACAGACTTCGAGTGGCAAATTAAAGTGATATAGGCAAAAAAACATAGATTGAAAAAGACATAATTCAGCTATAGAACTAACTTAAATTTAACACAAATTATATATGTGTGTATATATATATATATTTGGAATTTATCTACATTTTTCTGATAAAAACTCATTTATATCTCATTTATATAGTTAACAAAAGAGAGAAAAAGAAAAGGAGAAACTAAACTTGAAAATTCTTCAGCTCGATCTCTTATCCACCAAATTTTAAAAATTTATGGAGCAAGAGGTGGAATACTTTGCTCATTCCTGAAGTAATTTCCTGGATCAACACTATATTTCACCCGAGCCAATTTCTCAAAATTACTTCCGAAATACATTTCACCCCAACTTTTTGCTTCTGAGTATTTCTCATTCCCATTTAATGTTTTTCCCAAATCCAAATCTCTGCTATTTAGATATGCTGTTCTTGGCTTTGAAACAAACTCTCCCATGTAATCATAAATCCCTTTGATCCAATCCAATTTTATCTGTTCTACAGTTTGGTTTGGTTTAAGCCACATTGCAAAATATTGTATGTTATATAAATAACCCTTTCTATGTGGAAATGGAGTTGCATCCTCTAATATTTCACTCACTTTTCCACCATGAGGGGTGAATATCATTAGTCCAAATCCTGAATTGAACACATTCCATAACCCTTCTAATGCTTTTTTAGATAGAGGCTTTGTTACATAGTCTGACTTGACTTTGTAAAATGTTGGTCTCTTGTCTTTCCTTTCTAACAAATCTTGAATTGTTGATCCATTTCTGTAATGATCTATCCTTATTGTTGTATCAATCCAGCTCATTTCTTCACAATCCCTCGACTTTAATTTCAATTCAGGGAACTTCCTTCTCATTAATCTTCGAAGTTGGCGTCTTGTCCCTAAATATAACGAGTTAAATGTAGCCTCTATCGATGGTTGCCCTAAAGAATTCTTTTTAGGGTTTATATTTATTCTTAGGAAAAGCTCTTTAGGGAATTCATTTACTAGCTTTTGCCATTTCCTAACAAGCTTTGTAGCACCTTTTTCTTGAGTTCGAGCTATGTTGAAGAAAGTAACAACTGGGGGAACTTCGACTAATTGTAACTTCCACGATAGAACCACCCCGAAACTAGCTGCACCACCACCTCGAATGGCCCAAAATAGGTCTTCGCCCATGCCAGTACGATCAAGAATCGTACCATTAACGTTGAGGATCGTTGCATCTAGCACGTTATCCGCTGCAAGGCCGTATTTCCTCATCAATGGACCTTGTCCACCACCACTAATATGACCTCCAACACCTACAGAAGGGCAAGTTCCAGCTGGGAAAGCTAGGGTTTTGCTTTTGTTCGCAATGTTGTAGTAAAGTTCCCCTAGTGTCGCCCCAGCTTCCACCCAAGCAGTCTTTCCTTGCACGTCGATATCGATGCTTTTAAGGTTCGATAGGTCAACTAAGCAATAGGGTTTGTAAGAAATGTAAGAAAGACCTTCATAATCATGTCCACCACTTCTAACCCTAGTTTCAAATCCAGAATTTTTGCAACAAATCATGGCTGCTCGTACTTGTTCTTTAATTTCTGGGACGATTATGAAGTAAGGTTTCGGGACATTGGGATTGTTGAACCTAGCATTATGTATCGAAGATTCGAGTATAAATTGGTAATTTTTTGACCATATAGTATGAACAATGTTGTAAATGCGTGGTTGATTTCCAGATTCAAGGGAGAGGCAGCTATAGAAATTGGCATTGGCATCATCAAGTTTACGATGATGTATAGAGCTGACTAAGAAAGGAAGAAAAAATAGGGTAAAAAATATTGAACCTAGAGTAACCATTTCTGGTCACTTTAATTTGTTACGTTTGATGATTCACGAAATAGAAATTTGTTCCTCGTTTCCTATTTAAATACTAGAAATTTCTTTGTTCAGATTATGTAACTGATAATTAAGTTGTCTTAGGAAAAAATTATTACTTTCATTGAACCTAATACGACTACCATTAATAACCTTCTTAATTAAAACAAAAAATTAATGCTGGTCTTTGTTAATTTGCTTATTTGTTGGTTTTGTTTTGGGTAATAAAAAGAATCTTCAATTCCGTTTTACTTCGATGTGTTGTGTGCATGAATCAATCAACTATTAGCTTGTTAAAGGACGACATAGCAATCGATGTACCATTGACGTTATATCATGTATTTTTATATTTATTCTTTTTTACTATTGAACAAATAGATTCATTGAAAACTCTCTCTTTTTGGGTTTATTAGCTGGAAGAGCAACTAGAACTTTAATTTTCATATCAATAAAATATGTAACTTATGTTTATTGATAGTGTTAAGAATTTTTAGTGTTATTTAACATATCATAGCCTATTTTACGATTTGATAGTATACAAATATTTTTAAACTATCAGTATATAAAAATTAAACTCATTAATAAAATGCGTTAGATATTAAGATTGCAGCCGAGAGAAAAAAGGTATAATAGGATAATATTCTTATTGATTCTTTGTAACGACCCGGCCGGTCGTTTTGAGAATTAAAGTCCCGTTCGGCGGCATAAGGTCTTAAACAACTTCGTATTATGTGCTATGACTTGCATGTGTGGTCGAGTTCAGTTACCGGATGATTCGGAGTCAATTTGGAAGAAGGATTCTAGTTTTGGAAGTTTAAGCGGTAAGAGTTGACTGGAATTTGACTTTTGTGTAAACGGCTCTGGAATGGGGTTTTGATGATTTCAACAGCTCCTATGGTAATTTTGGACTTAGGCGTGCGTCCGGATTTAGATTCGAAGGTCCATAGGGTAATTTGAAGCATTTTGTCGAAAGTTGGAAAAGTTGAAGTTTTGGAGGGTTGAGAGGTTTGACCAAGAGTTGACTTGAGTAATATCGGGGTCAGAATGCGATTTCGAAAGTTGAAACAGCTCCATTATGTCATTTAGGACTTGCTTGCAAAATTTAACGTCATTCCTGGTTGATTTGATAGGTTTCAGCGAGTTTTAGAAGTTGGAAGATTTGAAAGTTCATGAGTTCGATTCATGGTGTGATTCGTAGTTTCGACGTTCTTTGATGTGGTTTGAGACCTCGAGCGATTCCGTGTTAGGTTATGGAACTTGTTGGTGTGTTTAGACGGGATCGCGGGGGCCTCGGGTGTGTTTCGGATGGGCTACGGGCCGTTTCCTTCCATTTTTGGATTGCTGTTCTGCTGGTTCCTGATTTCCTTAATCGCGATCGCGTAGCATTAATTTGGGAGGTATTCATTTCCTCTTCACGATCTCAATTGAAATTCCACGATAGCGGTGCATTAATCACTTGGCAGAATATAAAAGTACTCTATTCCGAGGGTTAACCATTTTTAACATTTTTGGAGTTCTAGAGCTTGGTTTTGAGCGATTCTTTGTGGGGTTTTCAAGCAAATAAAATTGGGTAAGTGTTCTTCACCTAGAATTTATTATATTCCATGATTCTATCTTTATTTTTATCATTTAATTAGTGTTTTGAGTTGAGGAAAAATGGGGGATTAAGAAAACTTTCAAAATGTAAAATGGTGATTTGAGGGACGAATTAGTATCGGAATTTGATAATTTTAGTATGGTTGAACTCGTATCGGAATGGGTGTTCGGGTTTTGTGAAATTTGTCGGGTTCTGAGGTGCAGCCCGGGGGTCGACTTTTGGGGTTGATTTTTAGCTTTTGATAAAAATTGAAGCTTTATTATCCGGAATGGTTTCTTATGAGTTTTATTTATGCTTTGAAGTTATTTTGGTTAGATTTGAGCCGTCCGCAGGTCATTTCACTCGAGTAGTTCATTTTAGAGTGTCGGTCTATCTTCTTTGAGATAAATATCTTGCCTAACTTCGTGTGGGGGAAACTACGTGTTAGATCTAATTTTAATAATACCAATAATATATTTGTGCAGGGAAATCAATCAGAAGAGATCAAGGAATCAAGGAGCTACTACGAGATTGTTGAAGCCAATCTGAATGCTTAAGGAAAGATATCAATCGGCAAAGATTGTGGATAGCTGCGATGGAAAGAATCTTTGAAAGCCTAAAACTAAGGCGTCAATCAAGGCCAATATATTCAAGGAGCAAATCAAGGAGAGTAGCTGATCTGCCAATTTTGGAAAGACCAACAATCAAGGAGCAAATCCTCATCTTCAACGGCTGTAGAAGGAAGGTGATCAATCTCCTCTCATCAAGGAAGAGCAACGGCTAGCAATCTTATTCTTGGAAAGAATCAATCTCTTTCCAAGGATCAAATCCCTTGGGTTGTCAAATATCGCCTGCTCAAAGTCTTCACCAAAGTATTTATACTTAGTTTTCAACCTTAGAAAAAATATACTTTGATCAAACCAAAATTCTCTCTTTATTCTACTGCAAACAAACATTGTAGTTCTTTGAGACCTGCTGTGTAACAAGTCAGAGAAAAAGGAGAGTATAACACTAGTGAGGCATTGTATCAAAAGAAGACGAGTGTTATAGGAACTGAGCTATCACATCATTTCCATTGTACTCGAAGAAACGCATTTACTAAAGAGAACTCCCGTGCAACCCAAGGGGACTGGACTAGGATTCACATTGAATCCGAACCAGTATAAAATTCCGGTGTCTTTGATTCCTGCACTTACTTTCTGTGTTTTATATTCTGCTACTATAACTGTTAGGTAATTGCATCAAGTCGACTAATTGGTAAATCAGTCAACTAATAGAGTTTAAGTTTAAAAAAGAAATATATACAATTCACTCCCCTCTTGTACTTTCACTACGTACCCCTTAGAATTTGAGTCTTCTATGCTAATTGTATCATGTAAAGTCCGTGTACACGAGGTGACGAGTACGTGCTCGGGCTTATTTGTGGAAAGTTGACCTTCTAGGGATCTTAGGTTCTTATGTTCATTAGATATGAAGTTGTTTTGTTATGTTAAGTTCCCTATTTACTAGTTTCACCTCTACATGTTTTTTTAAATTGAAATTAGTTGCTTCATGTTCCACCTTTATTGCCTATTTTACTCTCATGTGCCTTAAGTGAAGTTGTTGCCTCTTTAATTACCATGCTATCTTATCCGTTGTTTATCCTTAATTGAGTTACCGTTTCCGTAATTTGCTCAAACATAAAAGAAGTTAGTTATCCTTTATCATAGTTGCCTTATCCTTATTTGGAATTCATGACTCATGTCGTCTCCCTTGTTGTCGAATTGTACTTGTGAAGTTACTGTTACATATAAATTCTCCCTTGTTGAGCTACTCTTATTGTGACTGGTATTATCTATTGTGTTTATTCTTTGTGAGTTCGTTCTACCATTTCTTTGTGTTCTAAAGCTTTTGAGTTGATTTACTTGTCTTATTCTCGTGTATTGTTGTGGTTGTTGCTGTGGTACTCAGTTTGTTGAGCCGAGGGCTATGCGCGGTTGTGGTATTGAGATTGTTTAGTGAAAATAATATGGAATATGGGTACATGTTGTGAAGGCCATTCTATTGCGTTGTTGTGTTGTTGGCACGTGATGTTGTTGGGATATTTTGTTCGGGTGTTTGCACGAGGTTTTCGCCGTGCTATTTGTTACTGTTGATTATGCACATGCGGCGTGACAAGGCGGGCTATATCTGTGTGTTTGCACATGTGGCGAGACAAGGTGCGAATATTACTATGCACGTGTGGTGAGACAAGGCGGGCATTTACTTTATTATTGCACACGTGGCGAGACAAGCTGGGCTATGTCGGGATTATTCGTGATGACTTGTGATGGCCTGGGGACATTGTTGTTGTTGATATTTGTGTAGTGGCGTGCTTACCCTGGGGACATTGGGATTGTTGAACCTAGAATAAATAGGGTAAAAAATATTGAACCAAGAGTAACCATTTCTGGTCACTTTAATTTCTTCCGTTTGATGATTCACGAAATAGAAATTTGTTCCTCGTTTCTTATTTAAATACGAGAAATTTGTTTGTTCAGATTGTGTAACTGATAATTAAGTTGCCTAAGGAAATAGTTAATGTCACGACCCAATTCTATTATAGGTCGTGATGGCGCCCAACACCGTTGCTAGGCAAACCAACAGTGAACGATCTTGTGATTTTCCCCTTCTAATAAGTTTTTCAAGCAAACAACTTTCCTTAATTTTAATTAATAAATAACAGATTTAAAATAATTAAAACGAAAGCAACTGAGTGCAATAATAACCATAGAAATAAAAACAAAACCACAAGTCTACTAGTGTGTGCCAAGACCTGGTGTCACAAGTGTATGAGCATTCTAGTAGAATATACAAAAGAATACTAGTCTACTGTCTGAAGTGAAATAGCTAGAAAATATAAGCAAAAGAAAGATTCCAACTGCTGCAGAACGGCTCGGAAGGCAGCTCACCGTGAAGTCTCAAAGTGGTAATCAAGTGTGCGCGCCAGACTGATATTGAGAAGCAACTGCCTCATATCCTTCACATTTAAGTGAAGAAGTGTAGCGTGAGTACATAAACATGTACCCAGTAAGTATCTAATCTAACCTCGAAGAAGTAGTGACGAAGGGTCGACTTCGACACTTACTATGGGTCAACAATATAATAATATGAAATTCTAATTAAACATGATATATATAAATACCAATAGAACTCAAAGTATGAAATAAATAAACAATCATTTCACCGTTAGTAAGAACCGAATCATTTCCCTCATTTAAACATGTAATTTGTCAGCAAATGAATTAATATCAAATATAAAGGGGACTTCCAGTATTATTACGCACGAATTATGCCGAGGACATACATGCCCGATCCAAATATACATATACATATACTGTGTGCACTGCTGAGGGTCGAACGGCACGAACCATAGATGCATCTATTAACTTGCCGAGGCAAACAACCCGCTCCCATGAGAGTAGTGGAAAATTTACCCCGCTCGCGGAATATACTTACGACGCGGTTGAACATAAATTTCTCAAGTCATCAAAATATCCCTCAATTCTTTCCAAAATAAGAAATTCAACTAGAAGCTTTTAAAATCTTAAAAGTCCTCAATCTCTGCTCTATTCAAGACAATTAATAATCATAATCAAACAACGATGTCAATAAAGCATGGTGTAAACCTAAGCTACCCGGACATAAGCATGACTAGTAGCTACGTACGGACTCTCGTCACCTCGTGCGTACGTAGCCCCCACAAATAGAAGCATATATTAATTAAGTTCACCTATGGGGTAAATTCCCTCTTACAAGGTTAGAAAAGAGATTTACCTCGCCTCAAAGCCTACTTTCCGGTCCAAGATTGTGCCCAAACCCTCAACTCTGTGCCAAACGACTCGAAACTAGTCAAATATTATATAAAATCATTAATACATCTTTAGAAGTTCATATCCTAACTATCAAAGGGATTTTCCAAGCCTATTTGAAGAATCCCTAAAATTCACCCCGGGCCCACGTGCCCGGATTTCGAAAATTTTCGAAGAAAGTTGTTACCCATAAGGCCATAACCTCATGAACTCAAATATATAATTTTTACTGAATTCCATAACAAATTTCGTGGTTAAATCTCATTTTTATCAAAAACCTAGGTTTTCACCTAAACCCATAATTTTCACTAATTTACATGTTATCTATCCATGAACTATGTATTTAACTCACATTTGATAAAAATTAGTTACCTCAATTAGTTGATGAAAATCCCTCTCTAACCAGCTCCATAATCGCCCCCAAGATGTGTAAGAAATGAGCAAAAATGCCTAATTCCCGTTTTAAAAGACCACACTGCCTCAAGCGATTCCGCACCTGCGGTCGCACGGCCGCACCTGCGTCATCGCTTCTGCGGACAGAAGTCCGCTTCTGCGGAAGTGCTTAGGCAGGCTGGCTCTGGTTCTGCGGTCCCGCTATTGCGGAGTGTTGTCACGACCCGGATTTCCCCACCGTCGGGATCGTGTTGGCGCCTAACTCTTAGAATACTAGGCAAGCCAACAGATGCAGTTTTATCACACCAATCACTAACCAAAACAGTAATTAATAATAATTTAAACTAAACCAATAAGAAGTACGGAAATTCTATAACAGTTTAAAACACTATTACACGACTACCCAAAGATCTGGTGTCACAATCCATGAACTTCTAAGAGTTTCTACAAATACTGGTTTAAAGAAAATACATCTGTTCTCGAAATGAAGGAAAACAGGATAAACTAAGATAGAGGGAAGGGGACTCCAAGGTCTGTGAACGCTGGCAGATCTACCTTGGGTCTCCTGATGGACTGAAGGCAGCAACCCAACTCTAATCAACGAGGTCCAGCACCGAAATCTGCACAGAAAGTGCAGAGTGCAGTATCAGTACAACCGACCTCATGTACTGGTAAATGCCGAGCCTAACCTCGGCGAAGTAGTGACGAGGCTAAGACACGACAAATAACATGAACCTGTGCAGTTAAATCATATACGAGGAAATAACAATAACGGAACTTTAACAGAAAATAATGGGAAGGGGAAAACAAGCTGAGGGGATTGCAAAAATAAGAACCATAACATTAGAGGATTTAAACAGCTAGTACACCTTGAACCAGTAACAACAAGTAAATACAGTAACGAAAAAATGCACGACATCACCCTTCGTGCTTTTACTCTCAACCTCACCATATAAATCAGATAAGAATGGCACGGCATCACCCTTCGTGCTTTTACTCTCGTCCTTATCATAAGAAACAATAGAAACGGCACGGCATCACCCTTCGTGCATTAACTCTCTCATAGCATGGCACGGCATCACCCTTCGTGCATTATCAATATCAGAATACGGCACGACATCACCCTTCGTGCATTAACATTCACTCACAATATCTTGCACGGCATCACCCTTCGTGCTTTACACTCTTCCTCACCCAAAACAACAGAAACAATAACAACCTAGCAAGGGAATCATCAATAACCAACCTCGTTTCAACATTTAACTTCACAATATAAATCTCAAACTTGAGTCAATACTCAACCAATATCAAATATCACGAAAACATAATAAGACTTATTTAACATGAAGAATAACCAGTTTAAGCATGAACAGTACGTATAAAGAAATAAAACAGTCACAAGTACAAGACTCACTCGCATGCTATGACCCGACAGCAACGTATAGATACTCGTCACCTCAACTATACGTCGTACTCAACAACTAAACACGTAGCAAAAAAGGCAACAATACCTAATCCCTTAAGCTAAGGTTAGTCACAACACTTACCTCGATTCCACGGCCGAACTCATGTCACGCCCCGAACCATGGCCTGGCCGTAACACGACACTCGGTGCCTGACTACATGTGACCGAGCGAACCAACTGTATGGCTGGATGAACATGTGGTATATCTATAAACTAGATGTAAATATACAACATGATAATCTGCTAAAGAGTCTGACTCAAATATCATAGATGCGGAAAATACTGAAAAGTCTGCAAGTATAAACAGGTAGCCGACAAGGCTAACACATAAAAGCCTGCTAACATCCGACTGACTGAACTATAGTCTACGAAGCCTCTAAAGAATACTGAAATGCTAACTGTTTACCGAGACAAGGTCCCCGGTATACCTTATTAACTGAAATACTATAATGACTGAAAAAGAGAGGGATAATGCCCCGGAAGACTGGGGCTCACCAATAGCTGATACGAGATGTCCTAGCAAGCAGAGTCGTCAACCTGTAAATCGTTACCTGCATCGCGAGATGCAGGCCCCAGGAAAAAAGGGACATCAGTACATTTGAATTGCACTTGTATGTAAAACAACTGAAGGAAAGAACTGTGAATACTGAAACTGAAACTGATAACTGATAACTGATAACTAATAACTGATATCTGATAACTGAACTTAACATAGGAAGTAAGGTTATGAATACTCCCTCTTCTGAATGATGAACAACCTGTTTATCTGATATATATATATATATATATATATATATATATATATATATATATATATATATTGCACATGTTTGATAAATAAGTATCTTTGACCTAAAACCTCATCACTACTTCGGTGAGGTTAATGTTGATACTTACTGAGTACGTGAGGTTGAAATTACTCATGCTACACTTTTTGCATCTTGCATGCAGATTTTGGAGCTTAGCCGGTGCAGTGTTTGAGGACGAGCATTGAAGATATCAACGTTTCAGTTATTAGCTGCCACTTGTTCATGGTAGCCCAGAATTCTATATTTCTGTTTATGTATGTTCTTCATACCAAAGTTGTAAATCTTAATCGTAGTTGCTTATGACTTGTACCGCTAGATCTTGGATAATTTGTCTCAGATTTCCTATTCTTATCTTTTTATTTATTGATAATCTTCGGTTTGGATAATGTTATATGTTAGTTGGCTTACCTAGCGAGATGAGGTGGCATCACGAGTTAGTGCGATTTGTGTCGTGATACATGATGATAAAAGAGAAATCTTGACAGCCAGATTTTTTTGGCGTATGAAACTTCTTAAATACTCTCAGTTTTATCCATTGCTTCTCGAACTGATTCCGAAATGATTTTGCTTATGAGGGAAAGAATGGATCACCTGATCAGCCTGGTTTGTTATAAAGTAAATATGATTTTCCTATTAGAATCCGTTCATTTCTACGTTGGAATTTTCTTAATGATAAGGGTAAATATAAGACGAATTTGTTAACAACAAAAGTAGACATAAAACAAAAGTGTAATAAAAGATAAAATTGACTAATTTTTTATGATAACAAGGCAATTTTTGACCTTTTCTCATTAAAAATCATATAAATCAAACCATGAACACTAGCATCGGGCGCTATCGAGATAGTCCACGGGGCGGAGCTAGTGTGTAAGTGTTTCGTTGAATGATGTAATTTTGGTTAAAATTCTACTATGTATTTGTCCTCCATTGAATATTAGTAAAGGGAAAAAGGTCATATTTGTACCTCTACTTTGGTAAATTTTTCACGTTTATCCCTCGTTCTACTTTTCGTCAAATATGGCCCTACCGTTAGCAAAGTAGATTAAATCGACCCTAACCCTAACAGATCTCCAATGTGGCAATGGACCCCTCAATTAATCTGCCAACCGGACAAATATCAACCCAAATTTTAAGAGACTCATGCCCATTCCGTTGACCCAACTATCCAACCACCTTATGATTCCAACATCTCTTTCTCTCTTAATTCAAGTATTCAACCATAACTTTTCTTCTTCCTTGTTTCGTCTTTTCCAGTTCTTGTTCTTCCTTCTTTTTTCTCTTTCATCTATGGCTGGAAAATTATGGCCATGATAAGATAACCAACTAAAATTTTTATCAAAAAGAAAATATTATGAGCAGCAAACTTAAAAGCAATTTGAAAAATTTAGAAGATTTCGTAATAAAATGAAAACTAAAGACACATTGAATGGCATATCATAAGTTAAAAACAAAAAGGATTTTCACGACAAAAATGAAACAGACAAATCTTGTTTCTTTTTCTTCTTCCTTTTTTCATGTCCTCAAGTACCTAGGGTCAATAATCCAGGGAGATGGGGAGATCGACGGGGATATTACGCATCGTATTGGGGCGGGATGGATGTAATGGAATTTAGCGTCTGGAGTCCTGTGTGACAAGAATGTGCTATGGAAACTCAAATGTATGTTTTATAGAGCGGTGGTTAGACCGGCCATGTTGTATGGGGCTGAGTGTTAGCCAGTCAAGAATTCACATATCTAGAAGATGAAAGTAGCAGAAATGAGGATATTGAGATGGATGTGGCGGGCACAATAGGCTGGATAAGATTAGGAATGAAGATATTCAGGAGAGGGTGGGTGTGACTCCGGTGGACGACAAGATGCGGAAAGCGCGGCTTAAATGGTTTGGGCACGTGCAGAGGAGAAGCCTAGATGCCCCGGTTAGGAGGTGTGAGCGATTGACTTTGGCAGGTACGAGAAGAGGTAGAGGGCGGCCAGAGAAGTATTGGGGCGAGGTGATCAGACAGGACATGACGCGCTGCAGATTCCCGAGGACATGGCTCTTGATAGGAAGGTGTAGAGGTCGAGCATTAGGGTTGTAGGTCAAGGGGTAGTCGAGCGATTTTCCTCTTTGTCCTGGTTTTTCTCTTTGTACCCTCTAGTATGATAGTGTTTTATCTAGCACTGATAGCGGTATATGTTATGTTTCACACTTTTGCATAATATTTGTGTTACTGCTTTTCTATTTATTTGCTGTCTCTCATGTTGCTGATATTATTTTTCTGGTTTCTGTTGTTGTCACGGATCTATTGTCTTTGAGCCGAGGGTCGTCTCTACCTTTCTGGGATACGGATAAGGTCTGCGTACACTCTATCCTTCCCAGACCCCACTAGTGAAATTTTACTAGATTGTTGTCGTTATTTCTACACGACAAAGAAACATAATATGGAAAGAGATAACCCGGAGATGGATCCCTCTTTCTAACCTTCCCCCTCCAAATATTTGTGGGTCTGCTCAACCATACTAATCTAGTCAAGCATCAACCAGTAACAACCAAAAATAAAATTCAAAATATGTTGAAAAATTAACTTATGTGTGCATATCAAAACAATCTGAGTCCCGGAAACAGAAAAGAAAAAGAAGAGAGCTCTCTTTCTCTTGATTTGATGGAAGAGAAACAGAGCGCTCGATGGCGGCGACATCGGCAGCTTAGCTGTGGAGGATCAAAGAGGAGTGAGCAATCATCAGCCAGCGAGTCATTCAATTNTTCTCTGCTTGCTCTTCAAAGAGATAGGGGTATCTGACTTCATGTCTTCTTCGGCTTCCCACGTAGCCTCTTCAACCTTTTGATTCCTCCAAAGCACTTTCACCGAAGCAATTTCCTTAGTTCTGAGCTTGCGGATTTGACGATCAAGGATAGCCACTGGAATTTCTTCGTAAGTCAGGCTGTCTTTAACCCCTATAGTCTCCGTAGGAACCACAAGAGAAGGGTCTCCCATGAATTTCTTTAACATAGACACGTGAAACACTGGGTGTACAACCGCAATATTTTTTGGCAATTCTAACTCATAAGCCACCTTTCCGATCCTTCGCAGGATTCTATATGGCCCAATATAGAGGGGACTAAGATTCCCCTTCTTCCCGAATCTCATAACGCCTTTCATGGGGGAAACTTTCAAAAACACCCAATCATCCACTTGAAACTCTAAGTCTCTACGCCGCACGTCCGAATAGGAATTTTGGCGACTCTGAGCCGTCTTCAAATGCTCTTGAGTCAATTTGACTTTCTCCATCGCCTGATAGACCAAATCGGGTCCTAACAACTCCGCTTCGCCAACTTCGAACCAACCAATTGGTGATCTACACCTTCGCCCATACAGAGCTTCGTACGGTGCCATCTTTATGCTAGAGTGATAGCTGTTATTATAAGCAAACTCAATGAGGGGTAGATGATCATCCCAATTACCCTTAAAATCGATAACACACGCCCTCAAAATATCCTCAAGAGTCTGAATGGTGCGTTCCGCCTGGCCATCTGTCTGAGGATGAAAAGCGGTGCTGAGTGCACCCTTGTGCCCAATCCCTTCTGAAGGATTTCCAAAAGTTCGCTGTGAACTGAGCACCACGATCTGAGATGATGGACAAAGGAGTCCCATGCAATCAGAAAATTTCTTGTATATACAACTTGGCATAATCCTTGGCTGAATCCGTAGTCTTCACGGGCAAGAAGTGAGCTGACTTGGTAAGTCGGTCTACAATCACCCAAATTGAATCATGCTTCCGAAACGAGTGACGTAGACTTGTTGTGAAGTCCATGTTTATCATCTCCCATTTCCAAACGGGAATTTCTATACTCTAAGTTAAACCACCAGGCCTCTGGTGTTCGACTTTCACCTGCTGACAGTTTGGACACTTAGCCACAAAATCTGCTATGTTCTTTTTCAAATCGTTCCACCCATAAATCTCCTTAAGATCATGATACATCTTTGTGGAACCTGGGTGAATAGAATACCTGGAATTGTGGGCTTCTGACATAATCCGCTCTCTGAGCCCATCTACGTCTGGAACGCATAGTCTGCCTCTGTACCTCAAAGTACCATCATCTCCCCCTTGTTCAAAAGCCGTAGTCTTGTGTTTGTGAATTCCCTCCTTCAGCTGCAATAAGTAGGGATCACTGAACTGCTTTTCCTTCACTTCGGCTACTAAGGAGGATTCAGCCCTGTTTTGAAGAACAACGCCACCATCTTCGGAGTCCAAAAGTCGAACTCCTATACTTGCTAAGTGGTGGACTTCCTTCATAATAGTTCGCTTGTCTGCCTCAACATGAGCTAAGCTTCCCATAGAACGCCGACAGGGAGCATCGGCTACAATATTAGCCTTCCCCGGATGATAGAGGATATCAACATCATACTCTTTAAGTAATTCGAGCCACCTCCTCTGACGTAGATTCAATTCTCTTTTCTTGAAGATGTACTGGAGGCTCTTGTGATCTGTAAAAATGTCAACATGCACCCCATACAAATAATGGCGCCAGATCGTAAGCGCAAACACCACAACTGCTAATTCAAGATCATGAGTCGGATAATTCTTCTTGTGAGCCTTGAGTTGTCTCGATGCGTAGGCTATGACTTTACCATGCTGCATTAATACACACCCAAGACAAACCCCTGAAGCATCACAATAAACAACAAACCCTTCGGTTCCTTCCGGTAGTGTCAATACTGGAGCTAAAGTCATTCTCTTCTTTAACTCCTCGAAACTTTTCTCGCAAGCGTCCGACCATTGAAACTTGGCTTTCTTCTAAGTTAATCTAGTCAAAGGACGAGATAGAAGAAAATCCCTCTACGAAACGCCTATAATAGCCTGCTAGACCCAAGAAACTTCTTATATCGGATATTGAGGTGGGTTGCCTCTATTTTCTGAAAGTCTACTTTCACGCCTTCCCCTGAGATGACGTGGCCCAAAAACGCTACTGATTTCAACCAGAATTCACACTTAGAAAATTTCGCATATAGCTTTTGATCCTGCAGTGTCTGCAACACAATTCTGAGATGTTCTGCATGGTCAGTCTCGCTACGGGAATAAATCAAGATGTCATCAATAAACACAATAAAGAACAAATCAAGATAGGGCTTGAAGAACCTATTCATAAGGTCCATGAAAGCTGCTGGTGCATTCGTTGAACCAAATGACATTACCAAAAATTCGAAATGCACATACAGAGTCCTGAAAGCTGTTTTTGGAATATCGACTTCCTTAACTTTCAACTGATGGTATCCCGATTTGAGGTCAATCTTGGAATAACACTGGGCACCCTGAAGTTGATCAAATAAATCATCTATTTTGGGAAGAGGGTACTTGTTCTTGATGGTGAATTTATTCAACTGACGATTGTCAATGCACATGTGCAAACACCCATCCTTATTCCGGGCAAACAAGACAGGTGCAGCCCAAGGTGAGACACTTGGCCTTATGTATCCCTTATCTAGAAGATCTTTCTACTGGAATTTTAGATGTTTCAACTCTGCTGGAGCCATTCTATAAGGTGGAATAGATATAGGCTTAGTGCCGGGGAGTAGATCAATTCCAAAGTCGATCTCTCTATCGGGAGGGACTCCGGGAAGATCTTCGGGAAACACTTCTGGGAACTCATTTATAATTGGTACCAACTGGAGAGTGGAAATCTGAGCATCTGCATCCTTAACTCGAACCAGGTGATAGATATACCCTTTGGAGATCATCTTTCTGGCTTTAAGATAGGAAATAAACCTACCCCTAGGTGTTACTGCACCACCCTTCCATTCTAAGACTGGTTCACCGGGAAATTCAAAACTTACTATTTTGGTTCTACAACCCACTGTGGCATAACAAGACTCTAACCAATCCATGACCATGATCACATCGAAGTCTACCATGTCCAATTCTACTAAGTCTGCTACAGTAAGACGATGATACACTTTGACTGAACATCCCTATAGACACATCTTGCTATAACTGATTCTCCAACTGGAGTGGATAATTCAAAAGGTTCACACAACTTTTCTGGTTCTATCCCAAATTTCTTAGCAATATATGGAGTTACATAAGATAGGGTGGATCCCGGATCTATAAGAGCGTAAACATCAAAAGTGAATATCGTTAGCATACCTGTGACAACATCTCCCTGAGCCTCCGTATCCTGATGGTCTGCCAGGGCATACAAGCGGTTTCGACCACCGCCTACATTACTAGACTTTGCTGCACCACGCCCTTATTGGGCCTGAGAGTTATGAGGGGCTGCTGAATTAGTGGACTGAGCTACATTGCCTACATTGTTCTGCTTTGCTGATGGACAATCCCTCAAGAAGTGGCCCTGCTGACCGCACCCAAAGCAACCTTTTGTGCCCAAATGACACACCCCTGGATGCTTCTTACCACACGTGTTGCAATTATCATACTCAAGGACTCTGTAGCCCACACTAGTCTGTGACTGTGAGCCTGTCGCTCTGCAATTTTGGTTTTTCTTATTAAACTTGGACCTCTGCACTGGTGCACTAGCTGAAGATGGAGCAGGTCCTGATTTTGATTTCCTGAAGAACTGGCGATTGCCTCATGCTTGAGATCCCCCATGGCTGAAATTTCCTGCAGACTTAGCTCTCTTGCTGAATTCCCTGCCCTTCTCTCTCTGTAGCCGTCTCTTCTTCCTTCAACCTGTCTTCGTTCCCTTGAACAAGGCAACCATCTAGTGATGGTCATGTCATTATCTGAGCAGCTATATTAGCATCAGCAAAACTAAAGTATACTGAAAAGTCCCCCAA